>NC_087397.1:16352500-16410000 GCF_031307605.1 Tribolium castaneum
CAGCAAACCTAACATTAAAGAATCTGAAAACTTTCTATTCGGACATAAACCACCGAATTTTGTATCAGTTTAGACAAAATCGGTTGATTTTCGACAATATTTTGCTTTGAACAAGAAAACTTATATCAAACTGACTAAAAACGTCTTATTTTAGCACAAAACAAAAGATTTGCGTTATAGTCTTAACGAGAGCTCTTAATTTCAAACGGTTCTATGCTTTGAAACGAGTAAACTTTCACTGAACAGAGGAAAAACATCTTATTTCGTCTTTTAAAAACGATTCATGCCAAAGTTGGGATAAAAACCAATTATTTTCGTTAATTCATTGTTACAAACAAGAAACCTTACATCAAAGTAACTGAAAACCCCTTATTCAGGCACAGAAATTCGAATTACGTTTCAGTCTGGACAAAAACTGCTTACTTTAGACGATCCTTTGTTTTGAATACAAAAACTTACATTAAAAAGATTAAAAACGTCTTATTCTGGCTCAAAACTGCAAATTATGTATTACTTTGGATAAAAGCAGTTTATCCTGATTACTCCTTTGCTTAGAATAGAGCAAACTTGTATAAAACTTAATGAAAACTTTAAATTTCGTCTCAAAGAAATAATTTACGGTATAGTTTTGACCAGAACTGTTAATTTCAAACGATTTTATGCTCCCAAACGAGAAAACTTTCACTAAACAGATGCCAAACGTCTTAGTTCGTTTTATAAAAACGACATGTTACAGTTTAAACAAAAACAAATTATTTTCGTTGTTGTGTCAAAATAATTTATTTCGAATGATTCAATGGAGCGAAACGAGTAAACTTTTATAGGACAGATGCAAAATACCATATTACCACATAAATCGTTATTTTAAAGCAAAGTATTAGCTTTTGCACTTGTTCAATTAAAGTTTGCTTACTTCGAAGTATGTAATCGTAAGAAATAATTTTTTTTTGTCAAAACTATAACGTAATTTGTTCTTTTGAGCTTGAATATAGAGTTTTCATTACGTTTTATAGTAGTTTACTCTACTCTAAGCATAGAATCAAACAGAGTAATCCGCTTTTGTTAAAGCTGATACATAATTTGCTCTTATTTTCGAGAATAAGACGTTTTCAATATGTTTGATAAAATTTTTTTTGTTTATAGCAAGGAATCGTTTAAAATAAGCTGTATTTGCCTAAACTGATACGTAATTCGATATTTGTGCATGGATACGAAGTTTTCAGTTTCTTTGACGTGAAATTTCTTGTTGCAAAAGGTAATAATTTGCTTTAAAACGCTTTATATGGTAATATGTGGTTTTGCATCTGCCCCATAAAAGTTCATTAGTTTCGAATCATAAAATCGTTTGAAATAAACAGTGCTGGTCAAAACTATAACGTAATTTATTTCTTTGAGACGAAATTTAAAGTTTTCATTAAGTTTTATACAAGTTTACTCTATTCTAAGTAAAGGAGTAATCAGTAATCAGGATAAATTGCTTTTATCTAGAGTAATATATAATTTGCAGTTTTCAGCCAGAATAAGACGTTTTTAATCTTTTTAATGTAAGTTTTTGTATTCAAAACAAAGGATCGTCTAAAGTAAGCAGTTTTTGTTCAGACTGAAACGTAATTCGAATTTCTGTGCCTGAATAAGGGGTTTTCAGTTACTTTGATGTAAGGTTTCTTGTTTGTAACAATGAATTAACGAAAATAATTGGTTTTTATCCAAACTGTGGCATGAATCGTTTTTGAAAGGCGAAATAAGGTGTTTTTCCTCTGTTCAGAGAAAGTTTACTCGTTTCAAAGCATAGAACCGTTTGAAATTAACAGCTCTCGTTAAGATTATAAAGCAAATCTTTTGTTTTGTGCTAAAACAAGACGTTTTTAGTCAGTTTGATAAAAGTTTTCTTGTTCAAAGCAAAATATTGTCGAAAATCAACCGTTTTTGTTTAAACTGATACAAAATTCGGTGGTTTGTGTCCGAATACAAAGTTTTCAGATTCTTAAATGTTAGGTTTGCTGCTTTTAACAAAGGATCAACGAAAATATTTTGTTTTAATACAAACTGCAATATAAAATGTCTTTATAGAACAAAACATGATGTTTGGCATCTGTTTAATAAAAATTTACTCGTTTGGAAGCATAGAATCATTCCAAATAAGCTATTCTCGTCGAAACTATAATGTAATTAGTATTTTGTGCTAGAATACAGCGTTTTTGTTAGATTTATTAACAATTTTGTCAATTTTGAGCAATGAAACGAATAGGATTAGCTGCCTTTATCCAAAGTGATACATAAATTGCTCTTTTATGCCAGATTAATACGTTTTTAGTCTGTTCGATATAAGTTTTCTTGTTCAAAGCAAAAGATCGTCTAAAATAAGCCGTTTTTGTTTGAACTGATAAACAATTCAGACTGAGAGTCAACAAAAATAATTTGTTTTAATTCAAACTGACACTTTTTGACCCTATAAGAGTCCTATAAGAGTCCGAGATACGCCGTTCTCGTCAAGTCTATAACGTAATTCGTTTTTTTGTGTCAGAATACGTTTTCTGTCTGTTTAATATAATTTTTTAATAATAATAATAATAATAATAATAACAATAATAACAATAATAATAATAATAATAATAATAATAATAATAGTAATAGTAACAAAAGTAATAATAATGTTAATACTTTTAATAAGGAAAAATGAAGCTTATTTTGTGTGTTACATGAGCGTTTTCTCATTTCTATGCAAAAGATCATGTGTGATCTGTGTTTTTAGGCAATCTAAGCCATTTTATAGTTTTTAGGCAAGAAATTGTCTAAAATAAATAACTCATTTTAAAACTGGTATAAAAACATTTACTATACAAAAGTTATAATCGGTTTTTAATAATAATAATAATAATAATAATATAAACAATAATAATAATAATAATAATAATAATAGTAATAATAATAATAATAATAATAATAATAATAATAATAGTAAATAATAATAATAATAATACTTATAATAATGAATTTCTTTCTGAATTAAAGCTTAGTTTTTCTAAGCAAAAATGAAGCTTATTTTGTGTTATCTGAGCCTTTTCTCATTTCTATGCAAGAGATCATCTGTGATCTGTGTTTTTAGGCAAGAAATTGTCTAAAATTAATAACTCATTTTAAAACTGGTATAAAAACATTTACTATACAAAAGTTATAATCGGTTTTTAATAATAATAATAATAATAATAATAATAATAATAATAATAATAATAATAATAATAATAATAATAATAATAATAATAATAATAATAATAATAAAAATAATAGTAATAATAATAATAATAATAATAATAAAAATAATAGTAATAATAATAATAATAATAAAAATAATAATAATAATAGTAATAAAAGTAAGCTTAGTTTTCTAAGCACAAATGAAGCTTATTTTGTGTTATATGAGCGTTTACTCATTTCTATGCAAGAGATCATCTGTGATCTGTGTTTTTAGGCAAGAAATTGTTTAAAATTAATAACTCATTTTAAAACTGGTATAAAAGCCATTTTATAGTTTTTAATATTTAACAAAAAATTGTTTTAAAATAAAATGTTTGAAAAACTGAAATTAAACTAAATTAATTGTGTCTAACACTTTAGTAAAAGAAAAAGGAGGAGACATAAAAGTCACTAAAGTCTTAGAGTTGTCTTTAGTCGTCATATTAATAACAATAACATTTATAATAACAATACTAGTAGTACTAAATTTGCTTATATGGAAGCGCTTAATTAAGGTAACAGTTTTTTTGTTTTTTGCTTATATCTCGAAAACAGTTACTTCTATCAATTTTTAACTTTTCACCAAACTTAAAGGTGATAAAATTTCCTATAAAATAGTTATTTGCATTTTTCATGTAGAACTAACCATAAGCGAGATATAAGTTTGAAAATAATTAATAATTAAAAAAAAATGTGTTTTAACAGAAAATGTCTTGTGATTTAAAATACACTTAATTTATTGGGTCCAATACTTAATTAGAAGAAAAAGGAGGTGACAGTAAATGCTGCATTTTCGTCTTCGTCTCAAACATTGAAAACTGAATTACATTTTTGTTCAGTAACAGTTACAGTTTTCTTATTGATTTTTTGCTTATATCTCGAAAACAGTTACTCCTATCAAATTTTATCATTCTTCCAAAATTAAAGTTGAAAAAATTTCTAACAAAATAGTTATTTACATTTTTCTTGTAGGACCAAGCATAAACGAGTTATAGAGTTGGATATAAATAATATTTAACAAAAATTTGCTTTAAAATAAAATGCTTGAAAAACCGGAATTAAACTAAATTAATTGTGTCTAACACTTTAGTAGAGAAAAAAGGAGAAGACATAAAAGTCACTAAATGTTTCAGAGTCGTCTTTAGTCGTCATATTAATAACACTAACATTAATAATAATAATACTAATAGTACTAAATTTGCTTATATGCAAACGCTTAATTATGGTAACAGTTTTTTGGTTTCTTGCTTATATCTCGAAAACAGTTACTCCTATCAATTTTTATCTCTTTTTCAAAATTAAAGCTGATAAAATTTCCTACAAAATAGTTATTTGCATTTTTTTGTAGAACCAACCATAAACGAGTTATAGAGTTGGATATAAATAATCTTTAACAAAAATTTGCTTTAAAATAAAATGTTGGAAAAACCAATATTAAACCAAATTAATTGGGTCTAACACTTTAGTAGAGGAAAAAGGAGAAGACATAAAAGTCACCAAAGTCTTCAGAGTTGTTTCTAGTACTAAATTTGCTTATATGCAAGCGCTTAATTAAGGTAACAGTTTTTTGGTTTCTTGCTTATATCTCGAAAACAGTTACTCCTATTAATTTTTATCTTTTTACTAAAATTAAAGCTGATAAAATTTCCTACAAAATAGTAATTTGCATTTTTCATGTAGGACTAACCATAAGCGAGATGTAAGTTTGAAAATAATTAATATTTAAAAAAAAAGTGCTTTAACAGAAAATGTCTTGTGATTTAAAATACACTTAATTTAATGGGTCCAATACTTTATTAGAAGAAAAAGAGGTGCCATAAAAGTCACTGAAGTCATCAGAGTCGATTTTAAATCCTGCATTTTGGTCTTTGTCTCAAACATTGAAAACTGAATTACATTTTTGTTCAGTAACAGTTACAGTTTTCTTATTGGTTTTTTGCTTATATCTCGAAAACAGTTACTCCTATCAATTTTTATCTTTTTTTCAAAATTCAAGCTGATAAAATTTCCTACAAAATAGTTATTTGCATTTTTCTTGTAGGACGAACCATAAGCGAGTTATAGAGTTGGATATAAATAATCTTTAACAAAAATTTGCTTTAAAATAAAATGTTTGAAAAACCGAAATTAAACTAAATTAATTAAGACTAACACTTTAGTAGAGGAAAAAGGAGAAGACATAAAAGTCACCAAAGTCTTGAGAGTCGTTTTTAGTCGTCATATTAATAACAATAACATTAATAATAATAGTAATAGTACTAAATTTGCTTATATGCAAGCGCTTTATTAAGGTAACAGTTTTTTGGTTTCTTGCTTATATCTCGAAAACAGTTACTCCTATCAATTTTTATCTTTTTTTCAAAATTCAAGCTGATAAAATTTCCTACAAAATAGTTATTTTCATTTTTCTTGTAGGACCAAGTATAAGCGAGTTATAAAGATGGATATGAATAATATTTAACAAAAATTTGCTTTAAAATAAAATGTTTGAAATACTGAAATTAAACTAAATTAATTGTGTCTAACACTTTAGTAGAGAAAAAAGGAGAAGACATAAAAGTCACTAAAGGTTGCAGAGTCGTCTTTAATCGTCATACTAATAACATCAACATTAATAATAATAATACTAATAGTACTAAATTTGCTTGTATGCAGACGCTTAATTAAGGTGACAGTTTTTTGGTTTCTTGCTTATATCTCGAAAACAGTTACTCCTATCAATTTTTATTTTTTTACTAAAATTAAAGCTGATAAAATTTCCTACAAAATAGTTTTTTGCATTTTTCATATAGGACTAACCATAAGCGAGATATTAGTTTGAAAATAATCAATATTTAAAAAAAAGTGCTTTAACAAAAAATGTCTTGTGATTTAAAATACACTTAATTTATTGGGTCCAATACTTTATTAGAAGAAAAAGGAGGTGACTTAAAAGTCACTGAAGTCTTCAGAGTCGTTTTTAAATGCTGCATTTTCGTCTATGTCTCAAACATTGAAAACTGAATTACATTTTTGTTCAGTAACTGTTACAGTTTTCACTTTGGTTTTTTGCTTATATCTCGAAAACAGTTACTCCTATAAATTTTTATCTTTTCTTCAAAATTAAAGCTGATAAAATTTCCTACAAAATAGTTTTTAGCATTTTTTTTGTAGGACCAACCATAAGCGAGTTATAGAGTTGGATATAAATAATCTTTAACAAAAATTTGCTTTAAAATAAAATGTTTGAAAAACCGAAATTAAATTAAATTAATTGGGTCTAACACTTTAGTAGAGGAAAAAGGAGGAGACGTAAAAGTCACCAAAGTCTTCAGAGTCGTTTTTAATCGTCATATTAATAACAATAACATTAATAATAATAATACTAATAGTACTAAATTTGCTTATATGCAAGCGCTTTATTAAGGTAACAGTTTTTTGGCTTCTTGCTTATATCTCGAAAACAGTTACTCCTATCAATTTTTATCTCTTTTTCAAAATTAAAGCTGATAAAATTTCCTACAAAATAGTTATTTGCATTTTTTTGTAGGACCAACCATAAGCGAGTTATAGAGTTGGATATAAATAATCTTTAACAAAAATTTTCTTTAAAATAAAATGTTTGAAAAACCGATATTAAATCAAATTAATTGGGTCTAACACTTTAGTAGAGGAAAAAGGAGAAGACATAAAAGTCACCAAAGTCTTCAGAGTGGTTTTTAGTACTAAATTTGCTTATATGCAAGCGCTTAATTAAGGTAACAGTTTTTTGGTTTCTTGCTTATATCTCGAAAACAGTTACTCCTATTAATTTTTATCTTTTTATTAAAATTAAAGCTGATAAAATTTCCTACAAAATAGTAATTTGCATTTTTTATGTAGGACTAACCATAAGCGAGATGTAAGTTTGAAAATAATTAATATTTAAAAAAAAAGTGCTTTAACAGAAAATGTCTTGTAATTTAAAATACACTTAATTTAATGGGTCCAATACTTTATTAGAAGAAAAAGGAGGTGACATAAAAGTCACTGAAGTCTTCAGAGTCGATTTTAAATGCTGCATTTTCGTCTTTGTCTCAAACATTGAAAACTGAATTACATTTTTGTTCAGTAACGGTTACAGTTTTCTTATTGGTTTTTTGCTTATATTTCGAAAACAGTTACTCTTATCAATTTTTATCTTTTTTTTCAAAATTCAAGCTGATAAAATTTCCTACAAAATAGTTATTTGCATTTTTCTCGTAGGATCAACCATAAGCGAGTTATAGAGTTGGATATAAATAATCTTTAACAAAAATTTGCCTTAAAATAAAATGTTTGAAAACCGAAATTAAACTAAATTAATTAAGACTAACACTTTAGTAGAGGAAAAAGGAGAAGACATAAAAGTCACCAAAGTCTTGAGAGTCGTTTTTAGTCGACATATTAATAACAATAACATTAATAATAATAATACTAATATTACTAAATTTGCTTATATGCAAGCGCTTAATTAAGGTAACAGTTTCTTGCTTATATTTCGAAAACAGTTACTCCTATCAATTTTTATCTTTTTACTAAAATTAAAGCTGATAAAATTTCCTACAAAATAGTTATTTGCATTTTTTATGTAGGACTAACCATAAGCGAGATATAAGTTTGAAAATAATTAATATTTAAAAAAAAAGTGCTTTAACAGAAAATGTCTTGTGATTTAAAATACTCTTAATTTATTGGGTCCAATACTTTATTAGAGGAAAAAGGAGGTGACTTAAAAGTCACTGAAGTTTTCAGAGTCGTTTTTAAATGCTGCATTTTCGTCTACGTCTCAAACATTGAAAACTGAATTACATTTTTGTTCAGTAACTGTTACAGTTTTCACTTTGGTTTTTTGCTTATATCTCGAAAACAGTTACTCCTATAAATTTTTATCTTTCCTTAAAAATTAAAGCTGATAAAATTTCCTACAAAATAGTTTTTAGCATTTTTTTTGTAGGACCAACCATAAGCGAGTTATAGGTTTGGATATAAATAATCTTTAACAAAAATTTGCTTTAAAATAAAATGTTTGAAAAACCGATATTAAACTAAATTAATTGGGTCTAACACTTTAGTAGAGGAAAAAGGAGAAGACGTAAAAGTCACCAAAGTCTTCAGAGTCGTTTTTAATCGTCATATTAATAACAATAACATTAATAATAATAATACTAATAGTACTAAATTTGCTTATATGCAAGCGCTTTATTAAGGTAACAGTTTTTTGGTTTCTTGCTTATATCTCGAAAACAGTTACTCCTATCAATTTTTATCTTTTTACTAAAATTAAAGCTGTGAAAATTTCCTACAAAATAGTTATTTGCATTTTTCTTGTAGGACCAAGTATAAGCGAGTTATAAAGATGGATATAAATAATATTTAACAAAAATTTGCTTTAAAATAAAATGTTTGAAATACTGAAATTTAACTAAATTAATTGTGTCTAACACTTTAGTAGAGGAAAAAGGAGAAGACATAAAAGTCACTAAAGGTTGCAGAGTCGTCTTTAATCGTCATACTAATAACATCAACATTAATAATAATAATACTAATAGTACTAAATTTGCTTGTATGCAAACGCTTAATTAAGGTGACAGTTTTTTGGTTTCTTGCTTATATCTCGAAAACAGTTACTCCTATCAATTTTTATCTTTTTACTAAAATTAAAGCTGATAAAATTTCCTACAAAATAATTTTTTGCATTTTTCATATAGGACTAACCATAAGCGAGATATAAGTTTGAAAATAATCAATATTTAAAAAAAACTGCTTTAACAAAAAATGTCTTGTTATTTAAAATACACTTAATTTATTGGGTCTAATACTTTATTAGAAGAAAAAGGAGGTGACTTAAAAGTCACTGAAGTCTTCAGAGTCGTTTTTAAATGCTGCATTTTCGTCTACGTCTCAAACATTGAAAACTGAATTACATTTTTGTTCAGTAACTGTTACAGTTTTCACTTTGGTTTTTTGCTTATATCTCGAAAACAGTTACTCCTATAAATTTTTATCTTTTCTTCAAAATTAAAGCTGATAAAATTTCCTACAAAATAGTTTTTAGCATTTTTTTTGTAGGACCAACCATAAGCGAGTTATAGAGTTGGATATAAATAATCTTTAACAAAAATTTGCTTTAAAATAAAATGTTTGAAAAACCGAAATTAAACTAAATTAATTGGGTCTAACACTTTAGTAGAGGAAAAAGGAGGAGACGTAAAAGTCACCAAAGTCTTCAGAGTCGTTTTTAATCGTCATATTAATAACAATAACATTAATAATAATAATACTAATAGTACTAAATTTGCTTATATGCATGCGCTTTATTAAGGTAACAGTTTTTTGGCTTCTTGCTTATATCTCGAAAACAGTTACTCCTATCAATTTTTATCTCTTTTTCAAAATTAAAGCTGATAAAATTTCCTACAAAATAGTTATTTGCATTTTTTTATAGGACCAACCATAAGCGAGTTATAGAGTTGGATATAAATAATCTTTAACAAAAATTTTCTTTAAAATAAAATGTTTGAAAAACCGATATTAAACCAAATTAATTGGGTCTAACACTTTAGTAGAGGAAAAAGGAGAAGACATAAAAGTCACCAATGTCTTCAGAGTGGTTTTTAGTACTAAATTTGCTTATATGCAAGCGCTTAATTAAGGTAACAATTTTTTGGTTTCTTGCTTATATCTCGAAAACAGTTACTCCTATTAATTTTTATCTTTTTACTAAAATTAAAGCTGATAAAATTTCCTACAAAATAGTAATTTGCATTTTTTATGTAGGACTAACCAAAAGCGAGATGTAAGTTTGAAAATAATTAATATTTAAAAAAAAAGTGCTTTAACAGAAAATGTCTTGTGATTTAAAATACACTTAATTTAATGGGTCCAATACTTTATTAGAAGAAAAAGGAGGTGACATAAAAGTCACTGAAGTCTTCAGAGTCGATTTTAAATGCTGCATTTTCGTCTTTGTCTCAAACATTGAAAACCGATTTACATTTTTGTTCAGTAACAGTTACAGTTTTCTTATTGGTTTTTTGCTTATATCTCGAAAACAGTTACTCCTATCAATTTTTATCTTTTTTTCAAAATTCAAGCTGATAAAATTTCCTACAAAATAGTTATTTGCATTTTTCTTGTAGGATCAACCATAAGCGAGTTATAGAGTTGGATATAAATAATCTTTAACAAAAATTTGCCTTAAAATAAAATGTTTGAAAACCGAAATTAAACTAAATTAATTAAGACTAACACTTTAGTAGAGGAAAAAGGAGAAGACATAAAAGTCACCAAAGTCTTGAGAGTCGTTTTTAGTCGTCATATTAATAACAATAACATTAATAATAATAATACTAATATTACTAAATTTGCTTATATGCAAGCGCTTAATTAAGATAACAGTTTCTTGCTTATATTTCGAAAACAATTACTCCTATCAATTTTTATCTTTTTACTAAAATTAAAGCTGATAAAATTTCCTACAAAATAGTTATTTGCATTTTTTATGTAGGACTAACCATAAGCGAGATATAAGTTTGAAAATAATTAATATTTAAAAAAAAAGTGCTTTAACAGAAAATGTTTTGTGATTTAAAATACACTTAATTTATTGGGTCCAATACTTTATTAGAGGAAAAAGGAGGTGACTTAAAAGTCACTGAAGTTTTCAGAGTCGTTTTTAAATGCTGCATTTTCGTCTACGTCTCAAACATTGAAAACTGAATTACATTTTTGTTCAGTAACTGTTACAGTTTTCACTTTGGTTTTTTGCTTATGTCTCGAAAACAGTTACTCCTATAAATTTTTATCTTTCCTTAAAAATTAAAGCTGATAAAATTTCCTACAAAGTAGTTTTTAGCATTTTTTTTGTAGGACCAACCATAAGCGAGTTATAGATTTGGATATAAATAATCTTTAACAAAAATTTGCTTTAAAATAAAATGTTTGAAATACTGAAATTAAACTAAATTAATTGTGTCTAACACTTTGGTAGAGGAAAAAGGAGAAGACATAAAAGTCACTAAAGGTTTCAGAGTCGTCTTTAGTCGTCATACTAATAACAATAACATTAATAATAATAATACTAATAGTACTAAATTTGCTTGTATGCAAACGCTTAATTAAGGTGACAGTTTTTTGGTTTCTTGCTTATATCTCGAAAAAAGTTACTCCTATCAATTTTTATCTTTTTACTAAAATTAAAGCTGATCAAATTTCCTACAAAATTGTTATTTGCATTTTTCTTGTAGGACCAAGTATAAGCGAGTTATAAAGATGGATATAAATAATATTTAACAAAAATTTGCTTTAAAATAAAATGTTTGAAATACTGAAATTAAACTAAATTAATTGTGTCTAACACTTTAGTAGAGGAAAAAGGAGAAGACATAAAAGTCACTAAAGGTTTTAGAGTCGTCTTTAGTCGTCATACTAATAACAATAACATTAATAATAATAATACTAATAGTACTAAATTTGCTTGTATGCAAACGCTTAATTAAGGTGACAGTTTTTTGGTTTCTTGCTTATATCTCGAAAACAGTTACTCCTATAAATTTTTATCATTTCTTTAAAATTAAAGCTGATAAAATTTCCTACAAAATAGTTATTTGCATTCCTTTTGTAAGACCAACCATAAGCGAGTTATAGAGTTGGATATAAATAATCTTTAACAAAAATTTGCTTTAAAATAAAATGTTTGAAAAACCGAAATTAAACTAAATTAATTGGGTCTAACACTTTAGTAGAGGAAAAAGGAGTAGACGTAAAAGTCCCCAAAGTCTTCAGAGTTGTTTTTAATCGTCATATTAATAACAATAACATTAATAATAATAATACTAATAGTACTAAATTTGCTTATATGCAAACGCTTAATTAAGGTAACAGTTTTTTGGTTTCTTGCTAATATCTCGAAAACAGTTACTCCTATCAATTTTTATCTTTTTACTAAAATTAAAGCTGATAAAATTTCCTACAAAATAGTTATTTGCATTTTTCATGTAGGACTAACCATAAGCGAGATATAAGTTTGAAAATAATTAATATTTAAAAAAAAAGTGCTTTAACAGAAAATGTCTTGTGATTTAAAATACACTTAATTTATTGGGTCCAATACTTTATTAGAAGAAAATGGAGGTGACATAAAAGTCACTGAAGTCTTCAGAGTCGTTTTTAAATGCTGCATTTTCGTCATCGTCTCAAACACTGAAAACTGGATTACATTTTTGTTCAGTAACAGTCACAGTTTTCTTATTGGTTTTTTGCTTATATCTCGAAAACAGTTACTCCTATCAAATTTTATCTTTCTTCCAAAATTAATGCTGATAAAATTTCCAACAAAATAGTTGATTACATTTTTTTTGTAGGACCAAGCATAAACGAGTTATAGAGTTGGATATAAATAATATTTAACAAAAATTTGCTTTAAAATAAAATGCTTGAAAAACCGGAATTAAACTAAATTAATTGTGTCTAACACTTTAGTAGAGGAAAAAGGAGAAGACATAAAAATCACTAAATGTTTCAGAGTCGTCTTTAGTCGTCATATTAATAACAATAACATTAATAATAATAATACTAATAGTACTAAATTTGCTTATATGCAAACGTTTAATTAAGGTAACAGTTTTTTGGTTTCATGCTTATATCTCGAAAACAGTTACTTCTATCAATTTTTATCTTTTTTTTAGGATTAAAGCTGATTAAATTTCCTACAAAATAATTACTTGCATTTTTCTTGTAGGATCAACCATAAGCGAGTTATAGAGTTGGATATAAATAATCTTTAACAAAAATTAGCTTTAAAATAAAATGTTTGAAAAACCGAAATTAAACTAAATTAATTGAGTCTAACACTTTAGTAGAGGAAAAAGGAGAAGACATAAAAGTCACTAATGGTTTCAGAGTCGTCTTTAGTCGTCATATTAATAACAATAACATTAATAATAATAATACTAATAGTACTAAATTTGCTTACATGCAAACGCTTAATTAAGGTAACAGTTTTTTGGTTTCTTGCTTATATCTCGAAAACAGTTACTTATATCAATTTTTATTTTTTCACTAAAATTAAAGCTGATAAAATTTCCTACAAAATAGTTATTTGCATTTTTCATGTAAGACTAACCATAAGCGAGATATAAGTTTAAAAATTATTAATATTTAAATGAAAGTGCTTTAACAGAAAATGTCTTGTGATTTAAAACACACTTAATTTATTGGGTCCAATACTTTATTAGAAGAAAAAGGAGGTGACATAAAAGTCGCTGAAGTCTTCAGAGTCGTTTTTAAATGCTGCATTTTTGCCTTCGTCACATTAAAAACTGAATTACATTTTTGTTCAGTAACTGTAACAGTTTTCACTTTGGTTTTTTGCTTATATCTCGAAAACAATTACTTCTATCAATTTTTATCTTTTTTTCAAAATTAAAGCTGATAAAATTTCCTACAAAATAGTTATTTGCATTTTTCATGTAGGACTAACCATAAGCGAGATATAAGTTTGAAAATAATTAATATTTAAAACAAAAGTGCTTTAACAAAAAATGCCTTGTGATTTAAAATACACTTAATTTATTGGATCCAATACTTTATTAGAAGAAAAAGGAGGTGACATAAAAGTCACTGAAGTCTTCAGAGTCGTTTTTAAATGCTGCATTTTTGTCATCGTCTCAAACATTGAAAACTGAATTACATTTTTGTTCAGTAACAGTTACAGTTTTCTTCTTGGTTTTTTGCTTATATCTCGAAAACAGTTACACCTATCAAATTTTATCTTTCTTTCAAAATTAAAGCTGATAAAATTTCCTACAAAATAGTAATTTGCATTTTTTATGTAGGACTAACCATAAGCGAAAAATAAGTTTGATAATAATTAATATTTAAAAAAAAGTGCTTTAACAGAAAATGTCTTGTGATTTAAAATACACTTAAATTAATGGGTCCAATACTTTATTAGAAGAAAAAGGAGGTGACATAAAAGTCACTGAAGTCTTCAGAGTCGATTTTAAATGCTGCATTTTCGTCTTCGTCTCAAAAATTGAAAACTGAATTACATTTTTGTTCAGTAACAGTTACAGTTTTCTTATTGGTTTTTTGATTATATCTCGAAAACAGTTCCTCCTATCAATTTTTATCTTTTTTTTAGGATTAAAGCTGATTAAATTTCCTACAAAATAGTTACTTGCATTTTTCTTGTAGGACCAACCATAAGCGAGTTATAGAGTTGGATATAAATAATCTTTAACAAAAATTTGCTTTAAAATAAAATGTTTGAAAAACCGAAATTAAACTAAATTAATTAAGACTAACACTTTAGTGGAGGAAAAAGGGGAAGACATAAAAGTCTCCAAAGTCTTGAGAGACGTTTTTAGTCGTCATATTAATATCAATAACATTAATAATAATAATACTAATAGTACTAAATTTGCTTATATGCAAGCGCTTAATTAAGGTAACAGTTTCTTGCTTATATCTCGAAAACAGTTACTCCTATCAATTTTTATCTTTTTACTAAAATTAAAGCTGATAAAATTTCCTACAAAATAGTTATTTGCATTTTTTATGTAGGACTAACCATAAGCGAGATATAAGTTTGAAAATAATTAATATTTAAAAAAAAAGTGCTTTAACAGAAAATGTCTTGTGATTTATAATACACTTAATTTAATGGGTTCAATACTTTATTAGAAGAAAAAGGAGGTGACATAAAAGTCACTGAAGTCTTCAGAGTGGGTTTTAAATGCTGCATTTTCGTCTTCGTCTCAAACATTGAAAACTGAATTACATTTTTGTTCAGTAAAAGTTACAGTTTTCTTATTGGTTTTTTGCTTATATCTCGAAAACTGTTACTCCTATCCATTTTTATCTTTCTCTCAAAATTAAAGCAGATAAAATTTCCTACAAAATCGTTATTTGCATTTTTCCTGTAGGACCAAGTATAAGCGAGTTATAAAGATAGATATAAATAATATTTAACAAAAATTTGCTTTAAAATAAAATGTTTGAAATACTGAAATTAAACTAAATTAATTGTGTCTAACACTTTAGTAGAGGAAAAATGAGAAGACATAAAAGTCACTAAAGGTTTCAGAGTCGTCTTTAATCGTCATACTAATAACAATAACATTAATAATAATAATACTAATAGTACTAAATTTGCTTGTATGCAAACGCTTAATTAAGGTGACAGTTTTTTGGTTTCTTGCTTATATCTCGAAAACAGTTACTCCTATCAATTTTTATCTTTTTACTAAAATTAAAGCTGATAAAATTTCCTACAAAATCGTTATTTGCATTTTTCTTGTAGGACCAAGTATAAGCGAGTTATAAAGATGGATATAAATAATATTTAACAAAAATTTGCTTTAAAATAAAATGTTTGAAATACTGAAATTAAACTAAATTAATTGTGTCTAACACTTTAGTAGAGGAAAAAGGAGAAGACATAAAAGTCACTAAAAGTTTCAGAGTCGTCTTTAATCGTCATACTAATAACAATAACCTTAATAATAATAATACTAATAGTACTAAATTTGCTTGTATGCAAACGCTTAATTAAGGTGACAGTTTTTTGGTTTCTTGCTTATATCTCGAAAACAGTTACTCCTATCAATTTTTATCTTTTTACTAAAATTAAAGCTGATAAAATTTCCTACAAAATAGTTTTTTGCATTTTTCATGTAGGACTAACCATAAGCGAGATATAAGTTTGAAAATAATTAATATTTAAAAAAAAAGTGCTTTAACAGAAAATGTCTTGTGATTTATAATACACTTAATTTAATGGGTTCAATACTTTATTAGAAGAAAAAGGAGGTGACATAAAAGTCACTGAAGTCTTCAGAGTCGGTTTTAAATGCTGCATTTTCGTCTTCGTCTCAAACATTGAAAACTGAATTACATTTTTGTTCAGTAAAAGTTACAGTTTTCTTATTGGTTTTTTGCTTATATCTCGAAAACTGTTACTCCTATCCATTTTTATCTTTCTCTCAAAATTAAAGCAGATAAAATTTCCTACAAAATCGTTATTTGCATTTTTCCTGTAGGACCAAGTATAAGCGAGTTATAAAGATAGATATAAATAATATTTAACAAAAATTTGCTTTAAAATAAAATGTTTGAAATACTGAAATTAAACTAAATTAATTGTGTCTAACACTTTAGTAGAGGAAAAATGAGAAGACATAAAAGTCACTAAAGGTTTCAGAGTCGTCTTTAATCGTCATACTAATAACAATAACATTAATAATAATAATACTAATAGTACTAAATTTGCTTGTATGCAAACGCTTAATTAAGGTGACAGTTTTTTGGTTTCTTGCTTATATCTCGAAAACAGTTACTCCTATCAATTTTTATCTTTTTACTAAAATTAAAGCTGATAAAATTTCCTACAAAATCGTTATTTGCATTTTTCTTGTAGGACCAAGTATAAGCGAGTTATAAAGATGGATATAAATAATATTTAACAAAAATTTGCTTTAAAATAAAATGTTTGAAATACTGAAATTAAACTAAATTAATTGTGTCTTAACACTTTAGTAGAGGAAAAAGGAGAAGACATAAAAGTCACTAAAGGTTTCAGAGTCGTCTTTAATCGTCATACTAATAACAATAACCTTAATAATAATAATACTAATAGTACTAAATTTGCTTGTATGCAAACGCTTAATTAAGGTGACAGTTTTTTGGTTTCTTGCTTATATCTCGAAAACAGTTACTCCTATCAATTTTTATCTTTTTACTAAAATTAAAGCTGATAAAATTTCCTACAAAATAGTTTTTTGCATTTTTCATGTAGGACTAACCATAAGCGAGATATAAGTTTGAAAATAATCAATATTTAAAAAAAAAGTGCTTTAACAGAAAATGTCTTGTGATTTAAAATACACTTAATTTATTGGGTCCAATACTTTATTAGAAGAAAATGGAGGTGACATAAAAGTCACTGAAGTCTTCAGAGTCGTTTTTAAATGCTGCATTTTCGTCTTCGTCTCAAACATTGAAAACTGGATTACATTTTTGTTCAGTAACAGTCACAGTTTTCTTATTGGTTTTTTGCTTATATCTCGAAAACAGTTACTCCTATAAATTTTTATCATTTCTTTAAAATTAAAGCTGATAAAATTTCCTACAAAATAGTTATTTGCATTCCTTTTGTAAGACCAACCATAAGCGAGTTATAGAGTTGGATATAAATAATCTTTAACAAAAATTTGCTTTAAAATAAAATGTTTGAAAAACCGAAATTAAACTAAATTAATTGGGTCTAACACTTTAGTAGAGGAAAAAGGAGTAGACGTAAAAGTCCCCAAAGTCTTCAGAGTCGTTTTTAATCGTGATATTAATAACAATAACATTAATAATAATAATACTAATAGTACTAAATTTGCTTATATGCAAACGCTAAATTAAGGTAACAGTTTTTTGGTTTCTTGCTAATATCTCGAAAACAGTTACTCCTATCAATTTTTATTTTTTTACTAAAATTAAAGCAGATAAAATTTCCTACAAAATAGTTATTTGCATTTTTCATGTAGGACTAACCATAAGCGAGATATAAGTTTGAAAATAATTAATATTTAAAAAAAAAGTGCTTTAACAGAAAATGTCTCGTGATTGATTTAAAATACACTTAATTTATTGGGTCCAATACTTTATTAGAAGAAAATGGAGGTGACATAAAAGTCACTGAAGTCTTCAGAGTCGTTTTTAAATGCTGCATTTTCGTCTTCGTCTCAAACATTGAAAACTGGATTACATTTTTGTTCAGTAACAGTCACAGTTTTCTTATTGGTTTTTTGCTTATATCTCGAAAACAGTTACTCCTATCAAATTTTAACTCTCTTCCAAAATTAATGCTGATAAAATTTCCAACAAAATAGTTATTTACATTTTTTTTGTAGGACCAAGCATAAACGAGTTATAGAGTTGGATATAAATAATATTTAACAAAAATTTGCTTTAAAATAAAATGCTTGAAAAACCAGTATTAAACTAAATTAACTGTGTCTAACACTTTAGTAGAGGAAAAAGGAGAAGACATAAAAGTCACTAAATGTTTCAGAGTCGTCTTTAGTCGTCATATTAATAACAATAACATTAATAATAATAATACTAATAGTACTAAATTTGCTTATATGCAAACGTTTAATTAAGGTAACAGTTTTTTGGTTTCATGCTTATATCTCGAAAACAGTTACTCCTATCAATTTTTATCTTTTTTTCAAAATTAATGCTGATAAAATTTCCAACAAAATAGTTATTTACATTTTTCTTGTAGAACCAAGCATAAACGAGTTATAGAGTTGGATATAAATAATATTTAACAAAAATTTGCTTTAAAATAAAATGCTTGAAAAACCGATATTAAACTAAATTAATTGGGTTTAACACTTTAGTAGAGGAAAAAGGAGAAGATATAAAAGTTACCAAAGTCTTCAGAGTTGTTTTTAGTACTAAATTTGCTTATATGCAAGCGCTTAATTAAGGTAACAGTTTTTTGGTTTCTTGCTTATATCTCGAAAACAGTTACTCCTATCAATTTTTATCTTTTTACTAAAATTAAAGGTGATAAAATTTCCTACAAAATAGTAATATGCATTTTTTATGTAGGACTAACCATAAGCGAAAAATAAGTTTGATAATAATTAATATTTAAAAAAAAAGTGCTTTAACAGAAAATGTCTTGTGATTTAAAATACACTTAATTTAATGGGTCCAATACTTTATTAGAAGAAAAAGGAGGTGACATAAAAGTCACTGAAGTTTTCAGAGTCGATTTTAAATGCTGCATTTTCGTCTTCGTCTCAAAATCGAAAACTGAATTACATTTTTGTTCAGTAACAGTTACAGTTTTCTTATTGTTTTTTTGCTTATATCTCGAAAACAGTTACTCCTATCAATTTTTATCTTTTTTTAGGATTAAAGCTGATTAAATTTCCTACAAAATAGTTACTTGCATTTTTCTTGTAGGACCAACCATAAGCGAGTTATAGAGTTGGATATAAATAATCTTTAACAAAAATTTGCTTTAAAATAAAATGTTTGAAAAACCGAAATTAAACTAAATTAATTAAGACTAACACTTTAGTGGAGGAAAAAGGGGAAGACATAAAAGTCTCCAAAGTCTTGAGAGTCGTTTTTAGTCGTCATATTAATATCAATAACATTAATAATAATAATACTAGTAGTACTAAATTTGCTTATATGCAAGCGCTTAATTAAGGTGACAGTTTCTTGCTTATATCTCGAAAACAGTTATTCCTATCAATTTTTATCTTTTTACTAAAATTAAAGCTGATAAAATTTCCTACAAAATAGTTATTTGCATTTTTCATGTAGGACTAACCATAAGCGAGATATAAGTTTGAAAATAATTAATATTTAAAACAAAAGTGCTTTAACAAAAAATGCCTTGTGATTTAAAATACACTTAATTTATTGGATCCAATACTTTATTAGAAGAAAAATGAGGTGACATAAAAGTCACTGAAGTCTTCAGAGTCGTTTTTAAATGCTGCATTTTTGTCATCGTCTCAAACATTGAAAACTGAATTACATTTTTGTTCAGTAACAGTTACAGTTTTCTTCTTGGTTTTTTGCTTATATCTCGAAAACAGTTACACCTATCAAATTTTATCTTTCTTTCAAAATTAAAGCTGATAAAATTTCCTACAAAATAGTAATTTGCATTTTTTATGTAGGACTAACCATATGCGAAAAATAAGTTTGATAATAATTAATATTTAAAAAAAAGTGCTTTAACGGAAAATGTCTTGTGATTTAAAATACACTTAATTTAATGGGTCCAATACTTTATTAGAAGAAAAAGGACGTGACATAAAAGTCACTGAAGTCTTCAGAGTCGATTTTAAATGCTGCATTTTTGTCTTCGTCTCAAAAATTGAAAACTGAATTACATTTTTGTTCAGTAACAGTTACAGTTTTCTTATTGGTTTATTGCTTATATCTCGAAAACAATTACTCCTATCAATTTTCATCTTTTTTTTAGGATTAAAGCTGATTAAATTTCCTACAAAATAGTTACTTGCATTTTTCTTGTAGGACCAACCATAAGCGAGTTATAGAGTTGGATATAAATAATCTTTAACAAAAATTTGCTTTAAAATAAAATGTTTGAAAAACCGAAATTAAACTAAATTAATTAAGACTAACACTTTAGTGGAGGAAAAAGGGGAAGACATAAAAGTCTCCAAAGTCTTGAGAGTCGTTTTTAGTCGTCATATTAATATCAATAACATTAATAATAATAATACTAATAGTACTAAATTTGCTTATATGCAAGCGCTTAATTAAGGTAACAGTTTCTTGCTTATATCTCGAAAACAGTTACTCCTATCAATTTTTATCTTTTTACTAAAATTAAAGCTGATAAAATTTTCTACAAAATAGTTATTTGCATTTTTTATGTAGGACTAACCATAAGCGAGATATAAGTTTGAAAATAATTAATATTTAAAAAAAAGTGCTTTAACAGAAAATGTCTTGTGATTTATAATACACTTAATTTAATGGGTTCAATACTTTATTAGAAGAAAAAGGAGGTGACATAAAAGTCACTGAAGTCTTCAGAGTCGGTTTTAAATGCTGCATTTTCGTCTTCGTCTCAAACATTGGAAACTGAATTACATTTTTGTTCAGTAAAAGTTACAGTTTTCTTATTGGTTTTTTGCTTATATCTCGAAAACTGTTACTCCTATCCATTTTTATCTTTCACTCAAAATCAAAGCAGATAAAATTTCCTACAAAATCGTTATTTGCATTTTTCTTGTAGGACCAACCATAAGCGAGTTATAGAGTTGGATATAAATAATCTTTAACAAAAATTAGCTTTAAAATTAAATGTTTGAAAAACCGAAATTAAACTAAATTAATTGAGTCTAACACTTTAGTAGAGGAAAAAGGAGAAGACATAAAAGTCACTAATAGTTTCAGAGTCGTCTTTAGTCGTCATATTAATAACAATAACATTAATAATAATAATACTAATAGTACTAAATTTGCTTATATGCAAACGCTTAATTAAGGTAACAGTTTTTTGGTTTCTTGCTAATATCTCGAAAACAGTTACTCCTATCAATTTTTATCTTTTTACTAAAATTAAAGCTGATAAAGTTTCCTACAAAATAGTTATTTGCATTTTTCATGTAGGACTAACCATAAGCGTGATATAAGTTTGAAAATAATTAATATTTAAAAAAAAAGTGCTTTAACAGAAAATGTCTTGTGATTTAAAATACACTTAATTTATTGGGTCCAATACTTTATTAGAAGAAAATGGAGGTGACATAAAAGTCACTGAAGTCTTCAGAGTCGTTTTTAAATGCTGCATTTTCGTCTTCGTCTCAAACATTGAAAACTGGATTACATTTTTGTTCAGTAACAGTCACAGTTTTCTTATTGGTTTTTTGCTTATATCTCGAAAACAGTTACTCCTATCAAATTTTATCTTTCTTCTAAAATTAATTCTGATAAAATTTCCAACAAAATAGTTATTTACATTTTTTTTGTAGGACCAAGCATAAACGAGTTATAGAGTTGGATATAAATAATATTTAACAAAAATTTGCTTTAAAATAAAATGCTTGAAAAACCAGAATTAAACTAAATTAATTGTGTCTAACACTTTAGTAGAGGAAAAAGGAGAAGACATAAAAGTCACTAAATGTTTCAGAGTCGTCTTTAGTCGTCATATTAATAACAATAACATTAATAATAATAATACTAATAGTACTAAATTTGCTTATATGCAAACGCTTAATTAAGGTAACAGTTTTTTTGTTTCTTGCTTATATCTCGAAAACAGTTATTCCTATCAATTTTTATCTTTTTACTAAAATTAAAGCTGATAAAATTTCCTACAAAATAGTTATTTGCATTTTTCATGTAGGACTAACCATAAGCGAGATATAAGTTTGAAAATAATTAATATTTAAAAAAAAGTGCTTTAACAGAAAATGTCTTGTGATTAAAATACACTTAATTTAATGGGTCCAATACTTTATTAGAAGAAAAAAGAGGTGACATAAAGAAACGAGTAAACTTTCACTGAACAGAGAAAAAACATCTTATTTCGCCTTTTAAAAACGATTCATGCCACAGTTAGGATAAAAACCAATTATTTTCGTTAATTCATTGTTACAAACAAGAAACCTTACATCAAAGTAACTGAAAACCCCTTATTCAGGCACAGAAACGAGTAAACTTTTATAGGACATATGCAAAATACCATATTACCACATAAATCGTTATTTTAAAGCAAAGTATTAGCTTTTGCACTTGTTCAATTAAAGTTTGCTTACTTCGGAGTATGTAATCGTCCGAAATAATTTTTTTTTGTCAAAACTATAACGTAATTTGTTTTTTGAGCTTGAATATAGAGTTTTCATTACGTTTTATAGTAGTTTACTCTACTCTAAGCATAGAATCAAACAGTGTAATCCGCTTTTGTTAAAACTGATACATAATTTGCTCTTATTTTCGAGAATAAGACGTTTTCAATATGTTTGATAAAATTTTTCTTGTTTATAGCAAGGAATCGTTTAAAATAAGCTGTATTTGCCTAAACTGAAACGTAATTCGATATTTGTGCATGGATACGAAGTTTTCAGTTTCTTTGACGTGAAATTTCTTGTTGCAAAAGGTAATAACTTGCTTTAAAACAACGCTTTATATGGTAATATGTGGTTTTGCATCTGCCCCATAAAAGTTCATTAGTTTGGAATCATAAAATCGTTTGAAATAAACAGTGCTGGTCAAAACTATAACGTAAATTATTTCTTTGAGACGAAATTTAAAGTTTTCATTAAGTTTTATACAAGTTTACTCTATTCTAAGTAAAGGAGTAATCAGGATAAATTGCTTTTATCTAGAGTAATATATAATTTGCAGTTTTCAGCCAGAATAAGACTGAATTAAGAATTAATCTTTTTAATGTAAGTTTTTGTATTCAAAACAAAGGATCGTCTAAAGCAAGCAGTTTTTGTCCAGACTGAAACGTAATTCGAATTTCTGTGCCTGAATAAGGGGTTTTCAGTTACTTTGACGTAAGGTTTCTTGTTTGTAACAATGAATTAACGAAAATAATTGGTTTTTATTCTAACTGTGGCATGAATCGTTTTTAAAAGACGAAATAAGATGTTTTTCCTCTGTTCAGAGAAAGTTTACTCGTTTCAAAGCATAGAACCGTTTGAAATTAACAGCTCTCGTTAAGGCTGTAACGCAGATCTTTTATTTTGTGCTAAAATAAAACGTTTTTAGTCAGTTTGATATAAGTTTTCTTGTTCAAAGCAAAATATTGTCGAAAATCAACCGTTTTTGTCTAAACTGATACAAAATTCGGTGGTTTGTGTCCGAATACAAAGTTTTCAGATTCTTTAATGCTAGGTTTGCTGCTTCTAACAAAGAATCAACGAAAATATTTTGTTTTAATACAAACTGCAATATAAAATGTCTTTATAGGACAAAACATGATGTTTGGCATCTGTTTAATAAAAATTTACTCGTTTGGAAGCATAGAATCATTCCAAATAAGCTATTCTCGTCGAAACTATAATATAATTAGTATTTTGTGCTAGAATACAGCGTTTTTGTTAGATTTATTAACAATTTTGTCTATTTTAAGCAATGAAACGAATAGGATTAGCTGCCTTTATCCAAAGTGATACATAAATTGCTCTTTTATGCCAGATTAATACGTTTTTAGTCTGTTCGATGTAAGTTTTCTTGTTCAAAGCAAAAGATCGTCTAAAATAAGCCGTTTTTGTTTGAACTGATGAACAATTTAGACTGAGAGTCAACAAAAATAATTTGTTTTAATCCAAACTGATACTTTTTGACCCTATAAGAGTCCTATAAGAGTCCGAGATACGCCGTTCTCGTCAAGTCTATAAGGTAATTCGTTTTTTTGTGTCAGAATACGACGTATTCTGTCTGTTTAATATAATTTTTTAATAATTATATTAATAATAATAATAACAATATTAATAATAATAATAATAATAATAAAATTAATAATAGTAATAAAAGTAAGCTTAGTTTCCTAAGCAAAAATGAAGCTTATTTTGTGTGTTATATGAGCGTTTTCTCATTTCTATGCAAGAAATCATCTGTGATCTGTGTTTTTAGGCAAGAAATTGTCTAAAATTAATAACTCATTTTAAAACTGGTATAAACACATTTACTATACAAAAGTTAATAATAATAATAATAATAATAATAATAATAATAATAATAATAATAATAATAATAATAATAATAATAATAATAATAATAGTAATAATAATAATAATACATTTAATAAGGAAAAATGAAGCTTATTTTGTGTGTTACATGAGCGTTTTCTCATTTTTATGCAATCTAAGCAATTTTATAGATTTTAGGCAAGAAATTGTCTAAAATAAATCACTCATTTTAAAACTGGTATAAAAAAAACATTGACTATACAAAAGTTATAATCGGTTTTTAATAATAATAATAATAATAATAATATTAACAATAATAATAACAATAATAATAATAATAATAATAATAAAAATAATAATAATAGTAATAAAAGTAAGCTTAGTTTTCTAAGCAAAAATGAAGCTTATTTCGTGTTATCTGAGCGTTTTCTCATTTCTATGCAGATCATCTGTGATCTGTGTTTTTAGGCAAGAAATTGTCTAAAATTAATAACTCATTTTAAAACTGGTATAAAAACATTTACTATACAAAAGTTAATAATAATATAAATAATAATAATAATAATATTAACAATAATAATAATAATAATAATAATAGTAATAGAAACAAAAGTAATAATAATAATAATACTTTTAATAAGGAAAAATAGAGCTTATTTTGTGTGTTACATAAGCGTTTTCTCATTTCTATGCAAAAGATCATGTGTGATCTGTGTTTTTAGGCAATCTAAGCCATTTTATAGTTTTTAATATTTAACAAAAGTTTGCTTTAAAATAAAATGTTTGAAAAACTGAAATTAAACAAAATTAATTGTGTCTAACACTTTAGTAGAGGAAAAAGGAGGAGACATAAAAGTCACTAAAGTCTTAAATGTAATACAGTTTTCAATGTTTGAGACGAAGACGAAAATGCAGCATTTACTGTCACTTTAATTTTAGTAAAAATTTTAGTAAAAAGATAAAAATTTATAGGAGGAACTGTTTTCGAGATATAAGCAAGAAACCAAAAAACTGTTACCTTAATTAAGCGCTTGCATATATGCAAATTTAGTACTAAAAACAACTCTAAAGACTTTGGTGACTTTTATGTCTTCTCCTTTTTCCTCTACTAAAGTGTTAGACCCAATTAATTTAGTTTAATATCGGTTTTTCAAACATTTTATTTTAAAGCAAATTTTTGTTAAAGATTATTTATATCCAACTCTATAACTCGCTTATGGTTGGTCCTACAAAAAAATGCAAATAACTATTTTGTAGGAAATTTTGTCAGCTTTAATTTTAAAAAAAAGTTAAAAATTGATAGGAGTAACTGTTTTCGAGATATAAGCAAGAAACCAAAAAACTGTTACCTTAATTAAGCGTTTGCATATAAGCAAATTTAGTACTATTAGTAGTATTATTATTAATGTTACTGTTATTAATATGACGACTAAAGACGACTCTGAAACATTTAGTGACTTTTATGTCTTCTCCTTTTTCCTCTATTAGAGTGTTAGGCACAATTAATTTAGTTTAATTTCAGTTTTTCAAGGATTTTATTTTAAAGCAAATTTGTGTTAAAGATTATTTATATCCAACCCTATAACTCGCTTATGGTGGGTCTTACAAAAGAAATGCAAATAACTATTCTGTAGGAAATTTTATCAGCTTTAATTTTGAAAGAAAGATAAAAATTGATAGGAGTAATTGTTTTCGAGATACAAGCAAAAAACCAAAGTGAAAACTGTTACAGATACTGAACAAAAATGTAATTCAGTTTTCAATGTTTGAGACGAAGACGAAAATGCAGCATTTAAAATCGACTCTGAAGACTTCAGTGACTTTTATGTCACCTCCTTTTTCTTCTAATAGAGTATTGGACCCAATAAATTAAGTGTATTTTAAATCACAAGACATTTTCTGTTAAAGCACTTTTTTTTTAAATATTAATAATTTTTAAACTTATATCTCGCTTATGGTTAGTCTTACATGAAAAATGCAAATAACGATTTTGTAGAAAATTTTATCAGCTTTAATTTTGAAAAAAAGATAAAAATTGATAGGAGTAACAGTTTTTGAGATATAAGCAAAAAACCAATAAGAAAACTGTAACTGTTACTGAAAGAAAATGTAATTCAGTTTTCAATGTTTGAGACGAAGACGAAAATGCAGCATTTAAAATCGACTCTGAAGACTTCAGTGACTTTTATGTCACCTCCTTTTTCTTCTAATAAAGTATTGGACCCAATAAATTAAGTGTATTTTAAATCACAAGACATTTTCTGTTAAAGCACTTTTTTTTTTAAATATTAATTATTTTCAAACTTATATCTCGCTTATGGTTAGTCCTACATGAAAAATGCAAATTACTATTTTGTAGAAAATTTTATCAGCTTTAATTTTAGTAACCTGAGCGTTTTCTCATTTCTATGCAAGAGATCATCTGTGATCTGTGTTTTTAGGCAAGAAATTGTCTAAAATTAATAACTCATTTTAAAACTAGTATAAAAACATTTACTATACAAAAGTTATAATCGGTTTTTAATAATAATAATATTAATAATAATAATAATAATAATAATAATAATAATAATAATAATAATAATAATAATAATAATAGTAATAATAATAATAAAAATAATAGTAATAATAATAATAATAATAAAAATAATAATAATAGTAGTAATAACATTAAGCTTAGTTTTCTAAGCAAAAATGAAGCTAATTGTGTGTTATATGAGCGTTTTCTCATTTCTGTGCAAAAGATCATGTGTGATCTGTGTTTTTAGGCAATCTAAGCCATTTTATAGTTTTTAGGCAAGAAATTGGCTAAAATTAATCACTCATTTTAAAACTGGTATAAAAACAATACTATACAAAAGTTATAATCAGTTTTTAATAATAACAATTATAATAATAATAATAATAATAATAATAATAATAATAACAATAATAATAATAATAATAATAATAACAATAATAATAATAAAAATAATAATAATAGTAATAAAAGTAAGCTTAGTTTTCTAAGCAACACTTTAGTAGAGGAAAAAGGAGATGACATAAAAGTCACCAAAGTCTTGAGAGTCGTTTTTAGTCGTCATATTAATAACAATAACATTAATAATAATAATACTAATATTACTAAATTTGCTTATATGCAAGCGCTTAATTAAGGTAACAGTTTCTTGCTTATATTTCGAAAACAGTTACTCCTATCAATTTTTATCTTTTTACTAAAATTAAAGCTGATAAAATATCTTACAAAATAGTTATTTGCATTTTTCTTGTAGGATCAAGCATAAACGAGTTATAGAGTTGGATATAAATAATATTTAACAAAAATTTGCTTTAAAATAAAATGCTTGAAAAACCGGAATTAAACTAAATTAATTGTGTCTAACACTTTAGTAGAGGAAAAAGGAAAAGACATAAAAGTCACTAAATGTTTCAGAGCCGTATTTTAGTCGTCATATTAATAACAATAACATTAATAATAATAATACTAGTAGTACTAAATTTGCTTAAATGCAAACGCTTAATTAAGGTAACAGTTTTTTGGTTTCTTGCTTATATCTCGAAAACAGTTACTTCTATCAATTTTTATCTCTTTTTCAAAATTAAAGCTGATAAAATTTCCTACAAAATAGTTATTTGCATTTTTTTGTAGGACCAACCATAAGCAAGTTATAGAGTTGGATATAAATAATCTTTAACAAAAATTTGCTTTAAAATAAAATGTTTGAAAAACCGATATTAAACCCAATTAATTGGGTCTAACACTTTAGTAGAGGAAAAAGAAGAAGACATAAAAGTCACCAAAGTCTTCAGAGTTGTTTTTAGTACTAAATTTGCTTATATGCAAGCGCTTAATTAAGGTAACAGTTTTTTGGTTTCTTGCTTATATCTCGAAAACAGTTACTCCTATTAATTTTTATCTTTTTACTAAAATTAAAGCTGATAAAATTTCCTACAAAATAGTAATTTGCATTTTTCATGTAGGACTAACCATAAGCGAGATGTAAATTTGAAAATAATTAATATTTAAAAAAAAAGTACTTTAACAGAAAATGTCTTGTGATTTAAAATACACTTAATTTAATGGGTCCAATACTTTATTAGAAGAAAAAGGAGGTGACCTAAAAGTCACTGAAGTCTTCAGAGTCGATTTTAAATGCTGCATTTTCGTCTTTGTCTCAAACATTGAAAACTGAATTACATTTTTGTTCAGTAACAGTTACAGTTTTCTTATTGGTTTTTTGCTTATATCTCGAAAACAGTTACTCCTATCAATTTTTATCTTTTTTTCAAAATTCAAGCTGATAAAATTTCCTACAAAATAGTTATTTGCATTTTTCTTGTAGGACCAACCATAAGCGCGTTATAGAGTTGGATATAAATAATCTTTAACAAAAATTTGCTTTAAAATAAAATGTTTGAAAAACCGAAATTATACTAAATTAATTAAGACTAACACTTTAGTAGAGGAAAAAGAAAAAGACATAAAAGTCACCAAAGTCTTGAGAGTCGTTTTTAGTCGTCATATTAATAACAATAACATTAATAATAATAATACTAATATTACTAAATTTGCTTATATGCAAACGCTTAATTAAGGTAACAGTTTCTTGCTTATATTTCGAAAACAGTTACTCCTATCAATTTTTATCTTTTTACTAAAATTAAAGCTGATAAAATTTCCTACAAAATAGTTATTTGCATTTTTCTTGTAGGACCAAGCATAAACGAGTTATAGAGTTGGATATAAATAATATTTAACAAAAATTTGCTTTAAAATAAAATGCTTGAAAAACCGGAATTAAACTAAATTAATTGTGTCTAACACTTTAGTAGAGGAAAAAGGAGAAGACATAAAAGTCACTAAATGTTTCAGAGTCGTCTTTAGTCGTCATATTAATAACAATAACATTAATAATAATAATACTAATAGTACTAAATTTGCTTAAATGCAAACGCTTAATTAAGGTAACAGTTTTTTGGTTTCTTGCTTATATCTCGAAAACAGTTACTTCTATCAATGTTTACCTCTTTTTCAAAATTAAAGCTGATAAAATTTCCTACAAAATAATTATTTGCATTTTTTTGTAGGACCAACCATAAGCGAGTTATAGAGTTGGATATAAATAATCTTTAACAAAAATTTGCTTTAAAATAAAATGTTTGAAAAACCGAAATTAAACTAAATTAATTAAGACTAACACTTTAGTAGAGGAAAAAGGAGAAGACATAAAAGTCACCAAAGTCTTGAGAGTCGTTTTTAGTCGTCATATTAATAACAATAACATTAATAATAATAATACTAATATTACTAAATTTGCTTATATGCAAGCGCTTAATTAAGGTAACAGTTTTTTGGTTTCTTGCTTATATTTCGAAAACAGTTACTCCTAGCAATTTTTATCTTTTTACTAAAATTAAAGCTGATAAAATTTCCTACAAAATAGTTATTTGCATTTTTTATGTAGGACTAACCATAAGCGAGATATAAGTTTGAAAATAATTAATATTTAAAAAAAAAGTGCTTTAACAGAAAATGTCTTGTGATTTAAAATACACTTAATTTATTGGGTTCAATACTTTATTAGAAGAAAAAGGAGGTGACATAAAAGTCACTGAAGTCTTCAGAGTCGTTTTTAAATGATGCATTTTTGTCTTCGTCTCAAACATTGAAAACTGAATTACATTTTTGTTTAGTAACTGTAACAGTTTTCACTTTGGTTTTTTGCTTATATCTCGAAAACAGTTACTCCTAGCAATTTTTATCTTTTTACTAAAATTAAAGCTGATAAAATTTCCTACAAAATAGTTATTTGCATTTTTTATGTAGGACTAACCATAAGCGAGATATAAGTTTGAAAATAATTAATATTTAAAAAAAAAGTGCTTTAACAGAAAATGTCTTGTGATTTAAAATACACTTAATTTATTGGGTCCAATACTTTATTAGAAGAAAAAGGAGGTGACATAAAAGTCACTGAAGTCTTCAGAGTCGTTTTTAAATGATGCATTTTTGTCTTCGTCTCAAACATTGAAAACTGAATTACATTTTTGTTTAGTAACTGTAACAGTTTTCACTTTGGTTTTTTGCTTATATCTCGAAAACAATTACTCCTATCAATTTTTATCTTTCTTTCAAAATTAAAGCTGATAAAATTTCCTACAAAATAGTTATGTGCATTTCTTTTGTAAGACCAACCATAAGCGAGTTATAGAGTTGGATATAAATAATCTTTAACAAAAATTTGCTTTAAAATAAAATGTTTAAAAAACCTAAATTAAACTAAATTAATTGAGTCTAACACTTTAGTATAGGAAAAAGGAGAAAACATAAAAGTCACCAAAGTCTTCAGAGTCGTTTTTGGTCGTCATATTAATAACAATAACATTAATAATAATAATACTAATAGTACTAAATTTGCTTATATGCAAGCGTTTTATTAAGGTAACAGTTTTTTGGTTTCTTGCTTATATCTCGAAAACAGTTGCTCCTATCAATTTTTATCTTTTTACTAAAATTAAAGCTGATAAAATTTCCTACAAAATAGTTATTTGCATTTTTCTTGCAGGACCAAGTATAAGCGAGTTATAAAGATGGATATAAATAATATTTAACAAAAATTTGCTTTAAAATAAAATGTTTGAAATACTGAAATTAAACTAAATTAATTGTGTCTAACACTTTAGTAGAGGAAAAAGGAGGAGACATAAAAGTCACTAAAGGTTTCAGAGTTGTCTTTAATCGTCATACTAATAACAATAACATTAATAATAATAATACTAATAGTACTAAATTTGCTTGTATGCAAACGCTTAATTAAGGTGACAGTTTTTTGGTTTCTTGCTTATATCTCGAAAACAGTTACTCCTATCAATTTTTATCATTTTACTAAAATTAAAGCTGATAAAATTTCCTACAAAATAGTTATTTGCATTTTTTATGTAGGACTAACCATAAGCGAGATATAAGTTTGAAAATAATTAATATTTAAAAAAAAAAGTGCTTTAACAGAAAATGTCTTGTGATTTAAAATACACTTAATTTATTGGGTTCAATACTTTATTAGAAGAAAAAGGAGGTGACATAAAAGTCACTGAAGTCTTCAGCGTCGTTTTTAAATGATGCATTTTTGTCTTCGTCTCAAACATTGAAAACTGAATTACATTTTTGTTTAGTAACTGTAACAGTTTTCACTTTGGTTTTTTGCTTATATCTCGAAAACAATTACTCCTATCAATTTTTATCTTTCTTTCAAAATTAAAGCTGATAAAATTTCCTACAAAATAGTTATGTGCATTTCTTTTGTAAGACCAACCATAAGCGAGTTATAGAGTTGGATATAAATAATCTTTAACAAAAATTTGCTTTAAAATAAAATGTTTAAAAAACCTAAATTAAACTAAATTAATTGAGTCTAACACTTTAGTATAGGAAAAAGGAGAAAACATAAAAGTCACCAAAGTCTTCAGAGTCGTTTTTGGTCGTCATATTAATAACAATAACATTAATAATAATAATACTAATAGTACTAAATTTGCTTATATGCAAGCGTTTTATTAAGGTAACAGTTTTTTGGTTTCTTGCTTATATCTCGAAAACAGTTACTCCTATCAATTTTTATCTTTTTACTAAAATTAAAGCTGATAAAATTTCCTACAAAATAGTTATTTGCATTTTTCTTGCAGGACCAAGTATAAACGAGTTATAAAGATGGATATAAATAATATTTAACAAAAATTTGCTTTAAAATAAAATGTTTGAAATACTGAAATTAAACTAAATTAATTGTGTCTAACACTTTAGTAGAGGAAAAAGGAGGAGACATAAAAGTCACTAAAGGTTTCAGAGTCGTCTTTAATCGTCATACTAATAACAATAACATTAATAATAATAATACTAATAGTACTAAATTTGCTTGTATGCAAACGCTTAATTAAGGTGACAGTTTTTTGGTTTCTTGCTTATATCTCGAAAACAGTTACTCCTATCAATTTTTATCATTTTACTAAAATTAAAGCTGATAAAATTTTCTACAAAATAGTTTTTTGCATTTTTCATGTAGGACTACCCATAAGCGAGATATAAGTTTGAAAATAATCAATATTTAAAAAAAAGTGCTTTAACAAAAAATGTCTTGTGATTTAAAATACACTTAATTTATTGGGCCCAATACTTTATTAGAAGAAAAAGGAGGTGACTTAAAAGTCACTGAAATCTTCAGAGTCGTTTTTAAATGCTGCATTTTCGTCTACGTCTCAAACATTGAAAACTGAATAACATTTTTGTTCAGTAACAGTTACAGTTTTCTTATTGGTTTTTTGCTTATATCTCGAAAACAATTACTCCTATCAATTTTTATCTTTTTTTCAAAATTCAAGCTGATAAAATTTCCAACAAAATAGTTATTTGCATTTTTCTTGTAGGACCAAGTATAAGCGAGTTATAAAGATGGATATAAATAATAATTAACAAAAATTTGCTTTAAAATAAAATGTTTGAAATACTGAAATTAAACTAAATTAATTGTGTCTAACACTTTAGTAGAGGAAAAAGGAGGAGACATAAAAGTCACTAAAGGTTTCAGAGTCGTCTTTAATCGTCATACTAATAACAATAACATTAATAATAATAAAACTAATAGTACTAAATTTGCTTGTATGCAAGCGCTTAATTGAGGTAACAGTTTCTTGCTTATATTTCGAAAACAGTTACTCCTATCAATTTTTATCTTTTTACTAAAATTAAAGCTGATAAAATTTCCTACAAAATAGTTATTTGCATTTTTTATGTAGGACTAACCATAAGCGAGATATAAGTTTGAAAATAATTAATATTTAAAAAAAAAGTGCTTTAACAGAAAATGTCTTGTGATTTAAAATACACAAAATTTATTGGGTCCAATACTTTATTAGAAGAAAAAGGAGGTGACATAAAAGTCACTGAAGTCTTCAGAGTCGTTTTTAAATGATGCATTTTCGTCTTCGTCTCAAACATTGAAAACTGAATTACATTTTTGTTTAGTAACTGTAACAGTTTTCACTTTGGTTTTTTGCTTATATCTCGAAAACAATTACTCCCATCAATTTTTATCTTTCTTTCAAAATTAAAGCTGATAAAATTTCCTACAAAATAGTTATGTGCATTTCTTTTGTAAGACCAACCATAAGCGAGTTATAGAGTTGGATATAAATAATCTTTAACAAAAATTTGCTTTAAAATAAAATGTTTAAAAAACCTAAATTAAACTAAATTAATTGAGTCTAACACTTTAGTATAGGAAAAAGGAGAAATCATAAAAGTCACCAAAGTCTTCAGAGTCGTTTTTGGTCGTCATATTAATAACAATAACATTAATAATAATAATACTAATAGTACTAAATTTGCTTATATGCAAGCGTTTTATTAAGGTAACAGTTTTTTGGTTTCTTGCTTATATCTCGAAAACAGTTACTCCTATCAATTTTTATCTTTTTACTAAAATTAAAGCTGATAAAATTTCCTACAAAATAGTTATTTGCATTTTTCTTGCAGGACCAAGTATAAGCGAGTTATAAAGATGGATATAAATAATATTTAACAAAAATTTGCTTTAAAATAAAATGTTTGAAATACTGAAATTAAACTAAATTAATTGTGTCTAACACTTTAGTAGAGGAAAAAGGAGGAGACATAAAAGTCACTAAAGGTTTCAGAGTCGTCTTTAATCGTCATACTAATAACAATAACATTAATAATAATAATACTAATAGTACTAAATTTGCTTGTATGCAAACGCTTAATTAAGGTGACAGTTTTTTGGTTTCTTGCTTATATCTCGAAAACAGTTACTCCTATCAATTTTTATCATTTTACTAAAATTAAAGCTGATAAAATTTCCTACAAAATAGTTATTTGCATTTTTTATGTAGGACTAACCATAAGCGAGATATAAGTTTGAAAATAATTAATATTTAAAAAAAAAGTGCTTTAACAGAAAATGTCTTGTGATTTAAAATACACTTAATTTATTGGGTTCAATACTTTATTAGAAGAAAAAGGAGGTGACATAAAAGTCACTGAAGTCTTCAGCGTCGTTTTTAAATGATGCATTTTTGTCTTCGTCTCAAACATTGAAAACTGAATTACATTTTTGTTTAGTAACTGTAACAGTTTTCACTTTGGTTTTTTGCTTATATCTCGAAAACAATTACTCCTATCAATTTTTAAATTTCTTTCAAAATTAAAGCTGATAAAATTTCCTACAAAATAGTTATGTGCATTTCTTTTGTAAGACCAACCATAAGCGAGTTATAGAGTTGGATATAAATAATCTTTAACAAAAATTTGCTTTAAAATAAAATGTTTAAAAAACCTAAATTAAACTAAATTAATTGAGTCTAACACTTTAGTATAGGAAAAAGGAGAAAACATAAAAGTCACCAAAGTCTTCAGAGTCGTTTTTGGTCGTCATATTAATAACAATAACATTAATAATAATAATACTAATAGTACTAAATTTGCTTATATGCAAGCGTTTTATTAAGGTAACAGTTTTTTGGTTTCTTGCTTATATCTCGAAAACAGTTACTCCTATCAATTTTTATCTTTTTACTAAAATTAAAGCTGATAAAATTTCCTACAAAATAGTTATTTGCATTTTTCTTGCAGGACCAAGTATAAACGAGTTATAAAGATGGATATAAATAATATTTAACAAAAATTTGCTTTAAAATAAAATGTTTGAAATACTGAAATTAAACTAAATTAATTGTGTCTAACACTTTAGTAGAGGAAAAAGGAGGAGACATAAAAGTCACTAAAGGTTTCAGAGTCGTCTTTAATCGTCATACTAATAACAATAACATTAATAATAATAATACTAATAGTACTAAATTTGCTTGTATGCAAACGCTTAATTAAGGTGACAGTTTTTTGGTTTCTTGCTTATATCTCGAAAACAGTTACTCCTATCAATTTTTATCATTTTACTAAAATTAAAGCTGATAAAATTTTCTACAAAATAGTTTTTTGCATTTTTCATGTAGGACTACCCATAAGCGAGATATAAGTTTGAAAATAATCAATATTTAAAAAAAAGTGCTTTAACAAAAAATGTCTTGTGATTTAAAATACACTTAATTTATTGGGTCCAATACTTTATTAGAAGAAAAAGGAGGTGACTTAAAAGTCACTGAAATCTTCAGAGTCGTTTTTAAATGCTGCATTTTCGTCTACGTCTCAAACATTGAAAACTGAATAACATTTTTGTTCAGTAACAGTTACAGTTTTCTTATTGGTTTTTTGCTTATATCTCGAAAACAATTACTCCTATCAATTTTTATCTTTTTTTCAAAATTCAAGCTGATAAAATTTCCAACAAAATAGTTATTTGCATTTTTCTTGTAGGACCAAGTATAAGCGAGTTATAAAGATGGATATAAATAATAATTAACAAAAATTTGCTTTAAAATAAAATGTTTGAAATACTGAAATTAAACTAAATTAATTGTGTCTAACACTTTAGTAGAGGAAAAAGGAGGAGACATAAAAGTCACTAAAGGTTTCAGAGTCGTCTTTAATCGTCATACTAATAACAATAACATTAATAATAATAAAACTAATAGTACTAAATTTGCTTGTATGCAAGCGCTTAATTGAGGTGACAGTTTTTTGGTTTCTTGCTTATATTTCGAAAACAGTTACTCCTATCAATTTTTATCTTTTTACTAAAATTAAAGCTGATAAAATTTCCTACAAAATAGTTATTTGCATTTTTTATGTAGGACTAACCATAAGCGAGATATAAGTTTGAAAATAATTAATATTTAAAAAAAAAGTGCTTTAACAGAAAATGTCTTGTGATTTAAAATACACAAAATTTATTGGGTCCAATACTTTATTAGAAGAAAAAGGAGGTGACATAAAAGTCACTGAAGTCTTCAGAGTCGTTTTTAAATGATGCATTTTCGTCTTCGTCTCAAACATTGAAAACTGAATTACATTTTTGTTTAGTAACTGTAACAGTTTTCACTTTGGTTTTTTGCTTATATCTCGAAAACAATTACTCCCATCAATTTTTATCTTTCTTTCAAAATTAAAGCTGATAAAATTTCCTACAAAATAGTTATGTGCATTTCTTTTGTAAGACCAACCATAAGCGAGTTATAGAGTTAGATATAAATATTTAACAACAATTTGCTTTAAAATAAAATGTTTGAAAAACTGAAATTAAACTAAATTAATTGTGTCTAACACTTTAGTAGAGGAAAAAGGAGCAGACATAAAAGTCAATAAAGTCTTAGAGTTGTCTTTAGTTGTCACATTAATAACAATAACATTAATAATAACAATACTAGTAGTACTAAATTTGTTTATATGCAAGCGCTTAATTAAGGTAACAGTTTTTTTGTTTTTTGCCTATATCTCGAAAACAGTTACTCCTATCAATTTTTACCTTTTCACCAAAATTAAAGCTGATAAAATTTCCTAAAAAATAGTTATTTGCATTTTTCATGTAGAACTAACCTAAGCGAGATATAAGTTTGAAAATAATTAATAATTAAAAAAAATGTGCTTTAACAAAAAATGTTTTGTGATTTAAAATACACTTAATTTATTGGATCCAATACTTAATTAGAAGAAAAAGGAGGTGACAGTAAATGCTGCATTTTCGTCTTCGTCTCAAACATTGAAAACTAAATCACATTTTTGTTCAGTAACTTACAGTTTTCACTTTGGTTTTTTGCTTATATCTCGAAAACAGTTACTTCTATCAATTTTTATCTTTCATTTAAAATTAAAGCTGATAAAATTTCCTACAAAATAGTTATTTCCATTTTTCTTGTAGGACCAACCATAAGCGAGTTATAGAGTTGGATATAAATAATATTTAACAAAAATTTGCTTTAAAATAAAATGTTTGAAAAACTGAAATTAAACTAAATTAATTGTGTCTAACACTTTAGTAGTGGAAAAAGGAGGAGACATAAAAGTCACTGAAGTTTTTAGAGTCGTTTGTAAATGCTGCATTTTCGTCTTCGACGACAGTTACTGAACAAATATGTAATGCAGCATTTACTGTCACCTTCTTTTTCTTCTAATTAAGTATTGGACCCAATAAATTAACTGTATTTTAAATCACAAGACATTTTCTGTTAAAACTCATTTTTAATTATTAATTATTTTCAAACTTATATCTCGCTTATGGTTAGTTCTACATGAAAAATGCAAATAACTATTTTGTAGGAAATTTTATCTCCTTTAATTTTGGTGAAATGGCAAAAATTGATAGGAGTAACTGTTTTCGAGATATAAGCAAAAAACAAAAAAACTGTTACCTTAATTAAGCGCTTGCATATAAGCAAATTTAGTACTACTAGTATTGTTATTATAAATGTTATTGTTATTAATATGACGACTAAAGACAACTCTAAGACTTTAGTGACTTTTATGTCTCCTCCTTTTTTCTCTACTAAAGTGTTAGACACAATTAATTTAGTTCAATTTCAGTTTTTCAAACATTTTATTTTAAAGCAAATTTTTGTTAAATATTAAAAACTATAAAATGGCTTAGATTGCCTAAAAACACAGATCACACATGATCTTTTGCATAGAAATGAGAAAACGCTCATGTAACACAAAATAAGCTCCATTTTTCCTTATTAAAAGTATTATTATTATTAATACTTTTATTAATATTACTATTATTATTATTATTATTATTATTATTATTATTATTATTATTATTATTAAAATTATTATTTTTATTATTATTATTATTATTATTATTATTATTATTATTATTAACTTTTGTATAGTAAATGTTTTTATACCAGTTTTAAAATGAGTTATTAATTTTAGACAATTTCTTGCCTAAAAACACAGATCACAGATGATCTCTTGCATAGAAATGAGAAAACGCTCATATAACACAAAATAAGCTTCATTTTTGCTTAGAAAACTAAGCTTACTTTTATTATTACTATTATTATTATTTTTATTATTATTATTATTATTACTATTATTTTTATTATTATTATTACTATTATTATTACTAATATTATTATTATTAAAAACCGATTATAACTTTTGTATAGTAAATGTTTTTATACCAGTTTTAAAATGAGTTATTAATTTTAGACAATTTCTTGTCTAAAAACACAGATCACAGATGATCTCTTGCATAGAAATGAGAAAACGCTCAGATAACACAAAATAAGCTTCATTTTTCTTTATTAAAAGTATTATTATTATTATTATCACATTGGTTACTATTACTATTATTACTATTATTATTATTATTATTATTATTATTATTATTATTATTATTATTATTATTATTATTATTATTATTATTATTAACTTTTGTATGGTAAATGTTTTTATACCAGTTTTAAAATGAGTTATTAATTTTAGACAATTTCTTGCCTAAAAACAGATCACAGATGATTTCTTGCATAGAAATTAGAAAACGCTCATATAACACACAAAATAAGCTTCATTTTTGCTTAGAAAACTAAGCTTACTTTTATTACTATTATTACTTTTATTATTATTATTATTATTATTATTATTATTAATATTATTATTATTATTATTATTATTATTAAAAAATTATATTAAACAGACAGAAAACGTCGTATTCTGACACAAAAAAACGAATTACGTTATAGACTTGACGAGAGCGGCGTTTCTCGGACCCTTATAGGACTCTTATAGGGTCAAAATGTATCTGTTTGGATTAAAACAAATTATTTTTGTTGTCTCTCAGTCTGAATTGTTCATCAGTTCAAACAAAAACGGCTTATTTTAGACGATCTTTTGCTTTGAACAAGAAAACTTACATCGAACAGACTAAAAACGTATTAATCTGGCATAAAAGAGCAATTTATGTATCACTTTGAATAAAGGCAGCTAATCCTATTCGTTTCATTGCTTAAAATAGACAAAATTGTTAATAAATCTTACAAAAACGCTGTATTCTAGCACAAAATACTAATTACATTATAGTTTCGACGAGAATAGCTTATTTGGAATGATTCTATGCTTTCAATCGAGAAAATTTTTATTAAACAGATGCCAAACATCATGTTTTGTCCTATAAAGACATTTTATATTGCAGTTTGTATTAAAACAAAATATTTTCGTTGATTCTTTGTTAGAAGCAGCAAACCTAACATTAAAGAATCTGAAAACTTTGTATTCGGACACAAACCACCGAATTTTGCATCAGTTTAGACAAAAACGGTTGATTTTCGACAATATTTTCTTTGAACAAGAAAACTTATATCAAACTGACTAAAAACGTCTTATTTTAGCACAAAACAAAAGATTTGCGTTATAGTCTTAACGAGAGCTGTTAATTTCAAACGGTTCTATGCTTTGAAACGAGTAAACTTTCACTGAACAGAGAAAAAACATCTTATTTTGCCTTTTAAAAACGATTCATGCCACAGTTAGGATAAAAACCAATTATTTTCGTTAATTCATTGTTACAAACAAGAAACCTTACATCAAAGTAACTGAAATCCCCTTATTCAGGCACAGAAACGAGTAAACTTTTATAGGACAGATGCAAAATACCATATTACCACATAAATCGTTATTTTAAAGCAAAGTATTAGCTTTTGCACTTTTCAATTAAAGTTTGCTTACTTCGGAGTATGTAATCGTCCGAAATAATTTTTTTTTGTCAAAACTATAACGTAATTTGTTTTTTGAGCTTGAATATAGAGTTTTCATTACGTTTTATAGTAGTTTACTCTACTCTAAGCATAGAATCAAACAGTGTAATCCGCTTTTGTTAAAACTGATACATAATTTGCTCTTATTTTCGAGAATAAGACGTTTTCAATATGTTTGATAAAATTTTTCTTGTTTATAGCAAGGAATCGTTTAAAATAAGCTGTATTTGCCTAAACTGAAACGTAATTCGATATTTGTGCATGGATACGAAGTTTTCAGTTTCTTTGACGTGAAATTTCTTGTTGCAAAAGGTAATAACTTGCTTTAAAACAACGCTTTATATGGTAATATGTGGTTTTGCATCTGCCCCATAAAAGTTCATTAGTTTGGAATCATAAAATCGTTTGAAATAAACAGTGCTGGTCAAAACTATAACGTAAATTATTTCTTTGAGACGAAATTTAAAGTTTTCATTAAGTTTTATACAAGTTTACTCTATTCTAAGTAAAGGAGTAATTAGGATAAATTGCTTTTATCTAGAGTAATATATAATTTGCAGTTTTCAGCCAGAATAAGACTGAATTAAGAATTAATCTTTTTAATGTAAGTTTTTGTATTCAAAACAAAGGATCGTCTAAAGCAAGCAGTTTTTGTCCAGACTGAAACGTAATTCGAATTTCTGTGCCTGAATAAGGGGTTTTCAGTTACTTTGATGTAAGGTTTCTTGTTTGTAACAATGAATTAACGAAAATAATTGGTTTTTATCCTAACTGTGGCATGAATCGTTTTTAAAAGACGAAATAAGATGTTTTTCCTCTGTTCAGAGAAAGTTTACTCGTTTCAAAGCATAGAACCGTTTGAAATTAACAGCTCTCGTTAAGGCTGTAACGCAGATCTTTTGTTTTGTGCTAAAATAAGACGTTTTTAGTCAGTTTGATATAAGTTTTCTTGTTCAAAGCAAAATATTGTCGAAAATCAACCGTTTTTGTCTAAACTGATACAAAATTCGGTGGTTTGTGTCCGAATACAAAGTTTTCAGATTCTTTAATGCTAGGTTTGCTGCTTCTAACAAAGAATCAACGAAAATATTTTGTTTTAATACAAACTGCAATATAAAATGTCTTTATAGGACAAAACATGATGTTTGGCATCTGTTTAATAAAAATTTACTCGTTTGGAAGCATAGAATCATTCCAAATAAGCTATTCTCGTCGAAACTATAATGTAATTAGTATTTTGTGCTAGAATACAGCGTTTTTGTTAGATTTATTAACAATTTTGTCTATTTTAAGCAATGAAACGAATAGGATTAGCTGCCTTTATCCAAAGTGATACATAAGTTGCTCTTTTATGCGAGATTAATACGTTTTTAGTCTGTTCGATGTAAGTTTTCTTGTTCAAAGCAAATGATCGTCTAAAATAAGCCGTTTTTGTTTGAACTGATGAACAATTTAGACTGAGAGTCAACAAAAATAATTTGTTTTAATCCAAACTGATACTTTTTGACCCTATAAGAGTCCTATAAGAGTCCGAGATACGCCGTTCTCGTCAAGTCTATAAGGTAATTCGTTTTTTTGTGTCAGAATACGACGTATTCTGTCTGTTTAATATAATTTTTTAATAATAATAATAATAATAATAACAATAATTATAATAATAATAATAATAATAATAATAATAATAATAAAATTAATAATAGTAATAAAAGTAAGCTTAGTTTTCTAAGCAAAAATGAAGCTTATTTTGTTTGTTATATGAGCGTTTTCTCATTTCTATGCAGGAAATCATCTGTGATCTGTGTTTTTAGGCAAGAAATTGTCTAAAATTAATAACTCATTTTAAAACTGGTATAAACACATTTACTATACAAAAGTTAATAATAATAATAATAATAATAATAATAATAATAATAATAATAATAATAACAATAATAATAATAGTAATAATAATAATAATAATTTTAATAAGGAAAAATGAAGCTTATTTTGTGTGTTACATGAGCGTTTTCTCATTTTTATGCAAAAGATCATGTGTGATCTGTGTTTTTAGGCAATCTAAGCAATTTTATAGATTTTAGGCAAGAAATTGTCTAAAATAAATCACTCATTTTAAAACTGGTATAAAAAAAACATTGACTATACAAAAGTTATAATCGGTTTTTAATAATAATAATAATAATAATAATAATTATATTAACAATAATAATAACAATAATAATAATAATAATAATAATAATAATAATAAAAATAATAATAATAGTAATAAAAGTAAGCTTAGTTTTCTAAGCAAAAATGAAGCTTATTTTGTGTTATCTGAGCGTTTTCTCATTTCTATGCAGATCATCTGTGATCTGTGTTTTTATTATTATTATTATTATTAACATAGATTCTTTGCTGAGGTTAACACCTTTATAGCAAAATATCAAGAAATACGGTTTAAATAAAACACCATTGAATAATGAAAAATGAAATACAATTTTAATCTACAGTTAAATTAGTTAATTAATAAAGGTTAATGTTAATTATTGTAATGTGTCATATTGATTCTTGAAGGAAGAAACAGTAACAGCTGCAACAACGTTATCAGGCAAGCCATTCCATATATCAAATGCACGATTTGTCAAATAATTCTTTCTAACGGTAGTCTTAAATGGTTCTTTTTTCAGCTTATAAGAATGACCTCTAAGTCTGTCATGATATTGAATTTGCAAGAAATTGCGTGTTACTCCAGGAAATAAACCATGAGTAAGCCGAAAAATTTGAATTGCATCTGCCCTGTTTTGACGAGCACGTAGATCTGGTATTTTGAGTATTTCAAGACGTTGTTCATATGAAACTTGTCTTAAACAGTGTGTCCATCTAGTTACCAGGTGCTGAGTTCTTTCCAGCAAATCAATATCCTTTAACAAATAAGGTCTCCAGACTGGAATGGCAAATTCCAAATGCGGCCTTATGTAAGTGATGTACACCTTTGAAATAAAACTGACTGAAGGATTTGGAAAAACATGCTTTAGCAAATAAAACATTTTACGCGCTCGACCCACTGATGCTAGACATTGCTCTGACCATCCTAACTTATCATTTACAATGACCCCTAGATCTTTGGTTGAGGTTTTTACACTCAGGAGTGTGCCATTTATATGGTAAAGGTACTTTGGGTTGTTGTGGCCACACTGAAGTACACAGCATTTTGCAATATTTAGTGGTATTTGCCACTTCTCGCTCCATTGGAAGATTAAATTAAGTTGGTCTTGCAAGTCCGTGACAAGTGGGTTAGCAAATAACTTAATATCATCCGCATATGCTGAATAGCTGTCCAGTGAAAACAATAAATCTGCTGTATATAACAAGAATAAAATTGGTCCAAGAACTGATCCCTGTGGGACCCCACTTAATACTGGTTTAGAGTACGAAAATTTACCACAGACTTTTACACAATAGTTTCGATTTGATAGAAACGCTCGGATCCAATCAAGCAAATTTCCTGTTACACCATAGGACTCCAGTTTTGCTAACAAGAGATTGTGAGGGACTTTATCAAAGGCTTTACTAAAATCAAGGTAAATTATGTCTACAGGTTGGTTAGTGTCTAACATTTTTGTCCATAGATTTGTGCAGGATAGCAAATTTGTGACAACTGACCTACCTGGTAAAAAGCCGTGCTGATGCTCAGGTATTAAATTATTTTTTCTCATGTAAGTTAATAGTTCCTTGACTATAACTTTTTCCATAATTTTACAGCATGTCGACGTGAGACTTACAGGTCTATAGTTAGCAGGATCAAGTTTATCTCCTGACTTGTACAAAGGCGTGATTGTTGCTTGCAACCACTCGAAGGGCAAAGTGCCTTGTAAGAATGATTTTGTCATCATTTTGGCAAGTGGGCCCGACAACGAAGCAGCACAAGTTCTCAGGAGTTTGGGAGGTATCTGATCCGGACCTGGAGCTGTATTTAATTTAATGGCACAGAGTTGGCTTTTTACCAGATCCGGAGTAAAATTAATATAAGACAACCCACTAAATGTACTTGTAGGCATAAATGACGGTATATTATTATTAATGTTTAAATTATAGGTAGCAGCAAAACTGTCCGCTAAAGTGTTTGCAGTTTCTGTATGATCGGAGCAGAGTAGACCTGAAGCATTTCGTACTAAAGGGACCGACACACGACTAGAGATAAATTTACGTACATGGGAATAAAATAGTTTTGGTTTATTTAATATAGAATTTTCATAATTACACCTGGCTATTTGTAAATCAGATTTTAGTTGGTTAGAAAATCTTTTATAAGCAGAAAAATTATCTTCAGTAGGCTTCCTTTTAAATTTTTTCCATAATTTAGCTTTGTATTTTATTTTGTCAAGCATGTGTTGATTTATCCACGGTTTATCTTTTCTCAGTCGGTTTGTAAACAGTCTGGAATTTGTTGTAATGCAAGTTTGTAAAATCGATTTAAAATGTTTCCATTGTTCTTCCGCATTTAGTGAATCTAAACCATTCCAGTCGTAAGTCAAGAGACTTTCGTCTATGCGAGTGTAGTCAACAATTGATGTTGTTTTAATTCTTGCATTTGGCTCTGAATATATCATAATTTGTAACTCAATTTCGATTTTTGAATGATCAGATGTACCTACAGGATTCGAAACGTTTAAAGACGATACAAGGTTAACGTCAGACAAAATTACCAAATCAAGTAATGAAGGACGTTGTTGGGATCTAAATCGTGTAGGTTCAGTGACTATTTGTGACAAATTATTCTCCAAGAGCAATTCAGAAAATTGTTTTTCGATGATTGTTTGACCTGTTGTGTTTTTAGCAGACCAGTCTATACATGGAAAATTGAAATCTCCCATGATAATTAAGTTAGGATACTGATTAATAGTTGATTGTATGGTATTAAATAGATTTTTATCATTTTCGTGATTGTTAAAAGACGCTCCTGTTGGTGGTCTGTAAATACATGCTATAACAAAGGTTTGTTCTATTCCTTCAAATTTTAACCATAGAGAATCATAAGGTTTAACAGATATGCAAATTTGAGTAATTTTAAAAAATTTTGAAATTTTAATTTTATCTACATAAAAACACACACCGCCACCTTTTTGAGATAGGCGATCATCTCTGGCAAGAAATTGTCTAAAATTAATAACTCATTTTAAAACTGGTATAAAAACATTTACTATACAAAAGTTAAAATCGGTTTTTAATAATAATAATATTAATAATAATAATAATAATAATAATAATAATAATAATAATAATAATAGCAATAATATTAATAAAAATAATAATAATAGTAGTAATAAAAGTAAGCTTAGTTTTCTAAGCAAAAATGAAGCTTATTTTGTGTTATATGAGCGTTTTCTCATTTCTATGCAAAAGATAATGTGTGATCTGTGTTTTTAGGCAATCTAAGCCATTTTATAGTTTTTAGGCAAGAAATTGGCTAGAATTAATCACTCATATTTTAAAACTGGTATAAAAACAATACTATACAAAAGTTATAATCGGTTTTTAATAATACCAATTATAATAATAATAATAATAATAATAATAATAATAATAATAATAATAATAATAATAACAACAATAATAATAATAATAATAATAATAACAATAATAATAATAGTAATAAAAGTAAGCTTAGTTTTCTAAGCAAAAATGAAGCTTATATTGTGTTATATGAGCGTTTTCTCATTTCTATGCAAAAGATCATGTGTGATCTGTGTTTTTAGGCAATCTAAGCCATTTTAAGGTTTTTAATATTTAACAAAAGTTTGCTTTAAAATAAAATGTTTGAAAAACTGAAATTAAACAAAATTAATTGTGTTTAACACTTTAGTAGAGGAAAAAGGAGGAGACATAAAAGTCACTAAAGTCTTAAATGTAATACAGTTTTCAATGTTTGAGACGAAGACAAAAATGCAGCATTTACTGTCACTTTAATTTTAGTAAAAATTTTAGTAAAAAGATAAAAATTGATAGGAGTAACTGTTTTCGAGATATAAGCAAGAAACCAAAAAACTGTTACCTTAATTAAGCGCTTGCATATAAGCAAATTTAGTACTACTAGTATTGTTATTATAAATGTTATTGTTATTAATATGACGACTAAAGACAACTCTAAGACTTTAGTGACTTTTATGTCTCCTCCTTTTTTCTCTACTAAAGTGTTAGACACAATTAATTTAGTTCAATTTCAGTTTTTCAAACATTTTATTTTAAAGCAAATTTTTGTTAAATATTAAAAACTATAAAATGGCTTAGATTGCCTAAAAACACAGATCACACATGATCTTTTGCATAGAAATGAGAAAACGCTCATGTAACACAAAATAAGCTCCATTTTTCCTTATTAAAAGTATTATTATTATTAATACTTTTATTAATATTACTATTATTATTATTATTATTATTATTATTATTATTATTATTATTATTATTATTATTATTAAAATTATTATTTTTATTATTATTATTATTATTATTATTATTATTATTATTAACTTTTGTATAGTAAATGTTTTTATACCAGTTTTAAAATGAGTTATTAATTTTAGACAATTTCTTGCCTAAAAACACAGATCACAGATGATCTCTTGCATAGAAATGAGAAAACGCTCATATAACACAAAATAAGCTTCATTTTTGCTTAGAAAACTAAGCTTACTTTTATTATTACTATTATTATTATTTTTATTATTATTATTATTATTACTATTATTTTTATTATTATTATTACTATTATTATTACTAATATTATTATTATTAAAAACCGATTATAACTTTTGTATAGTAAATGTTTTTATACCAGTTTTAAAATGAGTTATTAATTTTAGACAATTTCTTGTCTAAAAACACAGATCACAGATGATCTCTTGCATAGAAATGAGAAAACGCTCAGATAACACAAAATAAGCTTCATTTTTCTTTATTAAAAGTATTATTATTATTATTATCACATTGGTTACTATTACTATTATTATTATTATTATTATTATTATTATTATTATTATTATTATTATTATTATTATTATTATTATTATTATTATTATTAACTTTTGTATGGTAAATGTTTTTATACCAGTTTTAAAATGAGTTATTAATTTTAGACAATTTCTTGCCTAAAAACAGATCACAGATGATTTCTTGCATAGAAATTAGAAAACGCTCATATAACACACAAAATAAGCTTCATTTTTGCTTAGAAAACTAAGCTTACTTTTATTACTATTATTACTTTTATTATTATTATTATTATTATTATTATTATTAATATTATTATTATTATTATTATTATTATTAAAAAATTATATTAAACAGACAGAAAACGTCGTATTCTGACACAAAAAAACGAATTACGTTATAGACTTGACGAGAGCGGCGTTTCTCGGACCCTTATAGGACTCTTATAGGGTCAAAATGTATCTGTTTGGATTAAAACAAATTATTTTTGTTGTCTCTCAGTCTGAATTGTTCATCAGTTCAAACAAAAACGGCTTATTTTAGACGATCTTTTGCTTTGAACAAGAAAACTTACATCGAACAGACTAAAAACGTATTAATCTGGCATAAAAGAGCAATTTATGTATCACTTTGAATAAAGGCAGCTAATCCTATTCGTTTCATTGCTTAAAATAGACAAAATTGTTAATAAATCTTACAAAAACGCTGTATTCTAGCACAAAATACTAATTACATTATAGTTTCGACGAGAATAGCTTATTTGGAATGATTCTATGCTTTCAATCGAGAAAATTTTTAATAAACAGATGCCAAACATCATGTTTTGTCCTATAAAGACATTTTATATTGCAGTTTGTATTAAAACAAAATATTTTCGTTGATTCTTTGTTAGAAGCAGCAAACCTAACATTAAAGAATCTGAAAACTTTGTATTCGGACACAAACCACCGAATTTTGCATCAGTTTAGACAAAAACGGTTGATTTTCGACAATATTTTCTTTGAACAAGAAAACTTATATCAAACTGACTAAAAACGTCTTATTTTAGCACAAAACAAAAGATTTGCGTTATAGTCTTAACGAGAGCTGTTAATTTCAAACGGTTCTATGCTTTGAAACGAGTAAACTTTCACTGAACAGAGAAAAAACATCTTATTTTGCCTTTTAAAAACGATTCATGCCACAGTTAGGATAAAAACCAATTATTTTCGTTAATTCATTGTTACAAACAAGAAACCTTACATCAAAGTAACTGAAATCCCCTTATTCAGGCACAGAAACGAGTAAACTTTTATAGGACAGATGCAAAATACCATATTACCACATAAATCGTTATTTTAAAGCAAAGTATTAGCTTTTGCACTTTTCAATTAAAGTTTGCTTACTTCGGAGTATGTAATCGTCCGAAATAATTTTTTTTTGTCAAAACTATAACGTAATTTGTTTTTTGAGCTTGAATATAGAGTTTTCATTACGTTTTATAGTAGTTTACTCTACTCTAAGCATAGAATCAAACAGTGTAATCCGCTTTTGTTAAAACTGATACATAATTTGCTCTTATTTTCGAGAATAAGACGTTTTCAATATGTTTGATAAAATTTTTCTTGTTTATAGCAAGGAATCGTTTAAAATAAGCTGTATTTGCCTAAACTGAAACGTAATTCGATATTTGTGCATGGATACGAAGTTTTCAGTTTCTTTGACGTGAAATTTCTTGTTGCAAAAGGTAATAACTTGCTTTAAAACAACGCTTTATATGGTAATATGTGGTTTTGCATCTGCCCCATAAAAGTTCATTAGTTTGGAATCATAAAATCGTTTGAAATAAACAGTGCTGGTCAAAACTATAACGTAAATTATTTCTTTGAGACGAAATTTAAAGTTTTCATTAAGTTTTATACAAGTTTACTCTATTCTAAGTAAAGGAGTAATTAGGATAAATTGCTTTTATCTAGAGTAATATATAATTTGCAGTTTTCAGCCAGAATAAGACTGAATTAAGAATTAATCTTTTTAATGTAAGTTTTTGTATTCAAAACAATGGATCGTCTAAAGCAAGCAGTTTTTGTCCAGACTGAAACGTAATTCGAATTTCTGTGCCTGAATAAGGGGTTTTCAGTTACTTTGATGTAAGGTTTCTTGTTTGTAACAATGAATTAACGAAAATAATTGGTTTTTATCCTAACTGTGGCATGAATCGTTTTTAAAAGACGAAATAAGATGTTTTTCCTCTGTTGAGAGAAAGTTTACTCGTTTCAAAGCATAGAACCGTTTGAAATTAACAGCTCTCGTTAAGGCTGTAACGCAGATCTTTTGTTTTGTGCTAAAATAAGACGTTTTTAGTCAGTTTGATATAAGTTTTCTTGTTCAAAGCAAAATATTGTCGAAAATCAACCGTTTTTGTCTAAACTGATACAAAATTCGGTGGTTTGTGTCCGAATACAAAGTTTTCAGATTCTTTAATGCTAGGTTTGCTGCTTCTAACAAAGAATCAACGAAAATATTTTGTTTTAATACAAACTGCAATATAAAATGTCTTTATAGGACAAAACATGATGTTTGGCATCTGTTTAATAAAAATTTACTCGTTTGGAAGCATAGAATCATTCCAAATAAGCTATTCTCGTCGAAACTATAATGTAATTAGTATTTTGTGCTAGAATACAGCGTTTTTGTTAGATTTATTAACAATTTTGTCTATTTTAAGCAATGAAACGAATAGGATTAGCTGCCTTTATCCAAAGTGATACATAAGTTGCTCTTTTATGCGAGATTAATACGTTTTTAGTCTGTTCGATGTAAGTTTTCTTGTTCAAAGCAAATGATCGTCTAAAATAAGCCGTTTTTGTTTGAACTGATGAACAATTTAGACTGAGAGTCAACAAAAATAATTTGTTTTAATCCAAACTGATACTTTTTGACCCTATAAGAGTCCTATAAGAGTCCGAGATACGCCGTTCTCGTCAAGTCTATAAGGTAATTCGTTTTTTTGTGTCAGAATACGACGTATTCTGTCTGTTTAATATAATTTTTTAATAATAATAATAATAATAATAATAACAATAATTATAATAATAATAATAATAATAATAATAATAATAATAAAATTAATAATAGTAATAAAAGTAAGCTTAGTTTTCTAAGCAAAAATGAAGCTTATTTTGTTTGTTATATGAGCGTTTTCTCATTTCTATGCAGGAAATCATCTGTGATCTGTGTTTTTAGGCAAGAAATTGTCTAAAATTAATAACTCATTTTAAAACTGGTATAAACACATTTACTATACAAAAGTTAATAATAATAATAATAATAATAATAATAATAATAATAATAATAATAATAATAACAATAATAATAATAGTAATAATAATAATAATAATTTTAATAAGGAAAAATGAAGCTTATTTTGTGTGTTACATGAGCGTTTTCTCATTTTTATGCAAAAGATCATGTGTGATCTGTGTTTTTAGGCAATCTAAGCAATTTTATAGATTTTAGGCAAGAAATTGTCTAAAATAAATCACTCATTTTAAAACTGGTATAAAAAAAACATTGACTATACAAAAGTTATAATCGGTTTTTAATAATAATAATAATAATAATAATAATTATATTAACAATAATAATAACAATAATAATAATAATAATAATAATAATAAAAATAATAATAATAGTAATAAAAGTAAGCTTAGTTTTCTAAGCAAAAATGAAGCTTATTTTGTGTTATCTGAGCGTTTTCTCATTTCTATGCAGATCATCTGTGATCTGTGTTTTTAGGCAAGAAATTGTCTAAAATTAATAACTCATTTTAAAACTGGTATAAAAACATTTACTATACAAAAGTTAAAATCGGTTTTTAATAATAATAATATTAATAATAATAATAATAATAATAATAATAATAATAATAATAATAATAGCAATAATATTAATAAAAATAATAATAATAGTAGTAATAAAAGTAAGCTTAGTTTTCTAAGCAAAAATGAAGCTTATTTTGTGTTATATGAGCGTTTTCTCATTTCTATGCAAAAGATAATGTGTGATCTGTGTTTTTAGGCAATCTAAGCCATTTTATAGTTTTTAGGCAAGAAATTGGCTAGAATTAATCACTCATATTTTAAAACTGGTATAAAAACAATACTATACAAAAGTTATAATCGGTTTTTAATAATACCAATTATAATAATAATAATAATAATAATAATAATAATAATAATAATAATAATAATAATAATAATAATAACAACAATAATAATAATAATAATAATAATAACAATAATAATAATAGTAATAAAAGTAAGCTTAGTTTTCTAAGCAAAAATGAAGCTTATATTGTGTTATATGAGCGTTTTCTCATTTCTATGCAAAAGATCATGTGTGATCTGTGTTTTTAGGCAATCTAAGCCATTTTAAGGTTTTTAATATTTAACAAAAGTTTGCTTTAAAATAAAATGTTTGAAAAACTGAAATTAAACAAAATTAATTGTGTTTAACACTTTAGTAGAGGAAAAAGGAGGAGACATAAAAGTCACTAAAGTCTTAAATGTAATACAGTTTTCAATGTTTGAGACGAAGACAAAAATGCAGCATTTACTGTCACTTTAATTTTAGTAAAAATTTTAGTAAAAAGATAAAAATTGATAGGAGTAACTGTTTTCGAGATATAAGCAAGAAACCAAAAAACTGTTACCTTAATTAAGCGCTTGCATATAAGCAAATTTAGTACTAAAAACAACTCTAAAGTCTTTGGTGACTTTTATGTCTTCTCCTTTGTCCTCTACTAAAGTGTTAGACCCAATTAATTTAGTTTAATATCGGTTTTTCAAACATTTTATTTTAAAGCAAATTTTTGTTAAAAATTATTTATATCCAACTCTATAACTCGCTTATGGTTGGTCCTACAAAAAAATGCAATAACTATTTTGTAGGAAATTTTGTCAGCTTTAATTTTGAAAAAAAGTTAAAAATTGATAGGAGAAACTGTTTTCGAGATATAAGCAAGAAACCAAAAAACTGTTACCTTAATTAAGCGTTTGCATATATGCAAATTTAGTACTATTAGTAGTATTATTATTAATGTTACTGTTATTAATATGACGACTAAAGACGACTCTGAAACATTTAGTGACTTTTATGTCTTCTCCTTTTTCCTCTACTAGAGTGTTAGACACAATTAATTTAGTTTAATTTCAGTTTTTCAAGGATTTTATTTTAAAGCAAATTTTTGTTAAAGATTATTTATATCCAACTCTATAACTCTCTTATGGTTGGTCTTACAAAAGAAATGCAAATAACTATTTTGTAGGAAATTTTATCAGCTTTAATTTTAGTAAAAAGATAAAAATTGATAGAAGTAACTGTTTTCGAGATATAAGCAAGAAACTGTTACCTTAATTAAGCGCTTGCATATAAGCAAATTTAGTACTATTAGTATTATTATTATTAATGTTATTGTTATTAATATGACGACTAAAGACGACTCTGAAACCTTTAGTGACTTTAATGTCTTCTCCTTTTTCCTCTACTAAAGTGTTAGACACAATTAATTTAGTTTAATTTTAGTTTTTCAAACATTTTATTTTAAAGCAAGTTTTTGTTAAATATTATTTATATCCAACTCTATAACTCGCTTATGGTTGGTCCTACAAGAAAAATGAAAATAACTATTTTTTAGGAAATTTTATCAGCTTTAATCTTGAAAGAAAGATAAAAATTGATAGGTGTAACTGTTTTCGAGATATAAGCAAAAAACCAATAAGAAAACTGTAACTGTTACTGAACAAAAATTTAATTCAGTTTTCAATGTTTGAGATGAAGACAAAAATGCACCATTTAAAATCGACTCTGAAGACTTCAGTGACTTTTATGTCACCTCCTTTTTCTTCTAATAAAGTATTGGACTCATTAAATTAAGTGTATTTTAAATCACAAGACATTTTCTGTTAAAGCACTTTTTTTTTAAATATTAATTATTTTCAAACTTATATCTCGCTTATGGTTAGTCCTAAATAAAAAATGCAAATTACTATTTTGTAGGAAATTTTATCAGCTTTAATTTTAGTAAAAAGATAAAAATTGATAGGAGTAACTGTTTTCGAGATATAAGCAAGAAACTAAAAAACTGTCACCTTAATTAAGCGTTTGCATACAAGCAAATTTAGTACTATCAGTATTATTATTATTAAGGTTATTGTTATTAGTATGACGATTAAAGACAACTCTGAAACCTTTAGTGACTTTTATGTCTTCTCCTTTTTCCTCTACTAAAGTGTTAAACACAATTAATTTAGTTTAATTTCAGTATTTCAAACATTTTATTTTAAAGCAAATTTTTGTTAAATATTATTTATATCCATCTTTATAATTCGCTTATACTTGGTCCTACAAGAAAAATGCAAATAACTATTTTGTTGGAAATTTTATCAGCTTTAATTTTAGTAAAAAGATAAAAATTGATAGGAGTAACTGTTTTCGAGATATAAGCAAGAAACCAAAAAACTGTCACCTTAATTAAGCGTTTGCATACAAGCAAATTTAGTACTATTAGTATTATTATTATTAATGTTATTGTTATTAGTATGACGATTAAAGACAACTCTGAAACCTTTAGTGACTTTTATGTCTTCTCCTTTTTCCTCTACTAAAGTGTTAAACACAATTAATTTAGTTTAATTTCAGTATTTCAAACATTTTATTTTAAAGCAAATTTTTGTTAAATATTATTTATATCCATCTTTATAACTCGCTTATACTTGGTCCTACAAGAAAAATGCAAATAACTATTTTGTAGGAAATTTTATCAGCTTTAATTTTAGTAAAAAGATAAAAATTGATAGGAGTAACTGTTTTCGAGATATAAGCAAGAAACCAAAAAACTGTTACCTTAATAAAGCGCTTGCATATAAGCAAATTTAGTACTATTAGTATTATTATTATTAATGTTATTGTTATTAATATGACGATTAAAAACGACTCTGAAGACTTTGGTGACTTTTACGTCTCCTCTTTTTCCTCTACTAAAGTGTTAGACCCAATTAATTTAGTTTAATTTCGGTTTTTCAAACATTTTATTTTAAAGCAAATTTTTGTTAAAGATTATTTATATCCAACTCTATAACTCGCTTATGGTTGGTCCTACAAAAAAAATGCATAAAACTATTTTGTAGGAAATTGTATCAGCTTTAATTTTGAAGGAAAGATAAAAATTTACAGGAGTAGCTGTTTTCGAGATATAAGCAAAAAACCAAAGTGAAAACTGTAACAGTTACTGAACAAAAATGTAATTCAGTTTTCAATGTTTGAGACGTAGACGAAAATGCAGCATTTAAAAACTACTCTGAAGACTTCAGTGACTTTTAAGTCACCTCCTTTTTTTTCTAATAAAGTATTGGACCTAATAAATTAAGTGTATTTTAAATCACAAGACATTTTCTGTTAAAGCACTTTTTTTTTAAATATTAATTATTTTCAAACTTATATCTCGCTTATGTTTAGTCCTACATGAAAAATGCAAATAACTATTTTGTAGGAAATTTTATCAGCTTTAATTTGGTAAAAAGATAAAAATTGATAGGAGTAACTGTTTTCGAAATATCAGCAAGAAACCAAAAAACTGTTACCTTAATTAAAACCAAAGTCTTCAGAGTTGTTTTTAGTACAAAATTTGCTTATAAGCAAACGCTTAATTAAAGTAACAGTTTTTTGGTTTCTTGCTTATATCTCGAAAATAGTTACTCCTATCAATTTTTATCGTTTTACTAAAATTAAAGCTGATAAAATTTCCTACAAAATAATATCTTGCATTTTTTATGTAGGACTAACCATAAGCGAGATATAAGTTTGAAAATAATTAATATTTAAAAAAAAGTGCTTTAACAGAAAATGTCTTGTGATTTAAAATACACTTAATTTAATGAGTCCAATACTTTATTAGAAGAAAAAGGAGGTGACATAAAAGTCACTGAAGTCTTCACAGTCGACTTTAAATGCTGCATTTTCGCCTTCATCTCAAACATTGAACACTGAAATACATTTTTGTTCAGTAACAGTTACAGTTTTCTTAGTTGGTTTCTTGCTTATATCTCGAAAACCGTTACTCCTATCAATTTTTATCTTTCTTTCAAGATTAAAGCTGATAAAATTTCTTACAAAATAGTTATTTGCATTTTTCTTGTAGGACCAACCATAAGCGAGTTATAGAGTTGGATATAAATAATATTTAACAAAAACTTGCTTTAAAATAAAATGTTTGAAAAACTAAAATTTAACTAAATTAATTGTGTCTAACACTTTAGTAGAGGAAAAAGGAGAAGACATAAAAGTCACTAATGGTTTTAGAGTCGTCTTTAGTCGTCATATTAATAACAATAACATTAATAATAATAATACTAATAGTACTAAATTTGCTTATATGCAAGCGCTTAATTAAGGTAACAGTTTCTTGCTTATATCTCGAAAACAGTTACTTCTATCAATTTTTATCTTTTTACTAAAATTAAAGCTGATAAAATTTCCTACAAAATAGTTATTTGCATTTGTCATGTAGGACTAACCATAAGCGAGATATAAGTTTGAAAATAATTAATATTTAAAAAAAAGTGCTTTAACAGAAAATGTTTTGTGATTTAAAATACACTTAATTTATTAGGTCCAATACTTTATTAGAAGAAAAAGAAGGTGACATATAAGTCACTGAAGTCTTCAGAGTCGATTTTAAATGCTGCATTTTCGTCTTCGTCTCAAACATTGAAAACTGAATTACATTTTTGTTCAGTAACAGTTACAGTTTTCTTATTGGTTTTTTGCTTATATCTCGAAAACAGTTACTCCTATCAATTTTTATCTTTCTTTCAAAATTAAAGCTGATAAAATTTCCTACAAAATAGTTATTTGCATTTTTCTTGTAGGACCAAGTATAAGCGAGTTATAAAGATGGATATAAATAATATTTAACAAAAATTTGCTTTAAAATAAAATGTTTGAAATACTGAAATTAAACTAAATTAATTGTGTTTAACACTTTAGTAGAGGAAAAAGGAGAAGACATAAAAGTCACTAAAGGTTTCAGAGTTGTCTTTAATCGTCATACTAATAACAATAACATTAATAATAATAATACTAATAGTACTAAATTTGCTTGTATGCAAACGCTTAATTAAGGTGACAGTTTTTTGGTTTCTTGCTTATATCTCGAAAACAGTTACTCCTATCAATTTTTATCTTTTTACTAAAATTAAAGCTGATAAAATTTCCAACAAAATAGTTATTTGCATTTTTCTTGTAGGACCAACCATAAGCGAGTTATAGAGTTGGATATAAATAATATTTAACAAAAACTTGCTTTAAAATAAAATGTTTGAAAAACTAAAATTTAACTAAATTAATTGTGTCTAACACTTTAGTAGAGGAAAAAGGAGAAGACATAAAAGTCACTAATGGTTTTAGAGTCGTCTTTAGTCGTCATATTAATAACAATAACATTAATAATAATAATACTAATAGTACTAAATTTGCTTATATGCAAGCGCTTAATTAAGGTAACAGTTTCTTGCTTATATCTCGAAAACAGTTACTTCTATCAATTTTTATCTTTTTACTAAAATTAAAGCTGATAAAATTTCCTACAAAATAGTTATTTGCATTTGTCATGTAGGACTAACCATAAGCGAGATATAAGTTTGAAAATAATTAATATTTAAAAAAAAGTGCTTTAACAGAAAATGTTTTGTGATTTAAAATACACTTAATTTATTAGGTCCAATACTTTATTAGAAGAAAAAGAAGGTGACATATAAGTCACTGAAGTCTTCAGAGTCGATTTTAAATGCTGCATTTTCGTCTTCGTCTCAAACATTGAAAACTGAATTACATTTTTGTTCAGTAACAGTTACAGTTTTCTTATTGGTTTTTTGCTTATATCTCGAAAACAGTTACTCCTATCAATTTTTATCTTTCTTTCAAAATTAAAGCTGATAAAATTTCCTACAAAATAGTTATTTGCATTTTTCTTGTAGGACCAACCATAAGCGAGTTATAGAGTTGGATATAAATAATATTTAACAAAAACTTGCTTTAAAATAAAATGTTTGAAAAACTTAAATTAAACTAAATTAATTGTGTCTAACACTTTAGTAGAGGAAAAAGGAGAAGACATAAAAGTCACTAAAGGTTTCAGAGTCGTCTTTAATCGTCATATTAATAACAATAACATTAATAATAATAATACTAATAGTACCAAATTTGCTTACATGCAAACGCTTAATTAAGGTAACAGTTTTTTGGTTTCTTGCTTATATCTCGAAAACAGTTACTTATATCAATTTTTATCTTTTTACTAAAATTAAAGCTGATAAAATTTCCTACAAAATAGTTATTTGCATTTTTCATGTAAGACTAACCATAAGCGAGATATAAGTTTAAAAATTATTAATATTT
>NC_087397.1:16415000-16522500 GCF_031307605.1 Tribolium castaneum
AGACGTTTTTAGTCAGTTTGATATAAGTTTTCTTGTTCAAAGCAAAATATTGTCGAAAATCAACCGTTTTTGTCTAAACTGATACAAAATTCGGTGGTTTGTGTCCGAATACAAAGTTTTCAGATTCTTTAATGTTAGGTTTGCTGCTTCTAACAAAGAATCAACGAAAATATTTTGTTTTAATACAAACTGCAATATAAAATGTCTTTATAGGACAAAACATGATGTTTGGCATCTGTTTAATAAAAATTTACTCGTTTGGAAGCATAGAATCATTCCAAATAAGCTATTCTCGTCGAAACTATAATGTAATTAGTATTTTGTGCTAGAATACAGCGTTTTTGTTAGATTTATTAACAATTTTGTCTATTTTAAGCAATGAAACGAATAGGATTAGCTGCCTTTATCCAAAGTGATACATAAATTGCTCTTTTATGCCAGATTAATACGTTTTTAGTCTGTTCGATATAAGTTTTCTTGTTCAAAGCAAAAGATCGTCTAAAATAAGCCGTTTTTGTTTGAACTGATGAACAATTCAGACTGAGAGTCAACAAAAATAATTTGTTTTAATCCAAACTGATACTTTTTGACCCTATAAGAGTCCTATAAGAGACCGAGATACGCCGTTCTCGTCAAGTCTATAACGTAATTCGTATTTTTGTGTCAGAATACGACGTTTTCTGCCTGTTTAATATAATTTTTTAATAATAATAATAATAATAATGACAATAATAATAATAATAATAATAATAATAATAATAATAATATTAATAATAATAATAATAATAATAATAATAATAATAGTAATAGTAACAAAAGTAATAATAATATTAATACTTTTATTAAGGAAAAATGAAGTTTATTTTGTGTGTTACATGAGCGTTATCTCATTTCTATGCAAAAGATCATGTGTGATCTGTGTTTTTAGGCAATCTAAGCCATTTTATAGTTTTTAGGCAAAAAATTGTCTAAAGTAAATCACTCATTTTAAAACTGGTATAAAAACATTTACTATACAAAAGTTATAATCGGTTTTTAATAATAATAATAATAATATAAACAATAATAATAGTAATAATAACAACAATAATAATAATAATAATAATAATAGTAGTAAATAATAATAATAATAATACTTATAATAATGAATTTCTTTCTAAATTAAAGCTTAGTTTTTCTAAGCAAAAATGAAGCTTATTTTGTGTTATCTGAGCGTTTTCTCATTTCTATGCAAGAGATCATCTGTAATCTGTGTTTTTAGGCAAGAAATTGTCTAAAATTAATAACTCATTTTAAAATGGTATAAAAACATTTACTATACAAAAGTTATAATCGGTTTTAATAATAATAATATTAATAATAATAATAATAATAATAATAGTAATAATAATAATAAAAATAATAGTAATAATAATAATAATAATAATAAAAATAATAATAATAGTAGTAATAAAAGTAAGCTTAGTTTTCTAAGCAAAAATGAAGCTTATTTTGTGTTATATGAGCGTTTTCTCATTTCTATGCAAGAGATCATCTGTGATCTGTGTTTTTAGGCAAGAAATTGTCTAAAATTAATAACTCATTTTAAAAGTGGTATAAAAACATTTACTATACAAAAGTTATAATCGGTTTTTAATAATAATAATAATAATAATAATAATAATAATAATAATAATAGTAATAATAATAATAATAAAAATAATAATAATAGTAGTAATAAAAGTAAGCTTAGTTTTCTAAGCAAAAATGAAGCTTATTTTGTGTTATATGAGCGTTTTCTCATTTCTATGCAAGAGATCATCTGTGATCTGTGTTTTTAGGCAAGAAATTGTCTAAAATTAATAACTCATTTTAAAACTGGTATAAAAACATTTACTATACAAAAGTTATATTCGGTTTTTAATAATAATAATATTAATAATAATAATAATAATAATAATAATAATAATAATAATAATAATAATAATAATAATAGTAATAATAATAAAAATAATAATAATAATAATAATAATAATAATAGTAATAATAATAATAATAAAAATAATAATAATAGTAGTAATAAAAGTAAGCTTAGTTTTCTAAGCAAAAATGAAGGTTATTTTGTGTTATATAAGCGTTTTCTCATTTCTATGCAAGAGATCATCTGTGATCTGTGTTTTTAGGCAAGAAATTGTCTAAAATTAATAACTCATTTTAAAACTGGTATAAAAACATTTACTATACAAAAGTTATAATCGGTTTTTAATAATAATAATAATAATAATAATAATAATAATAATAATAATAATAATAATAATAATAATAATAGTAATAATAATAATAAAAATAATAGTAATAATAATAATAGTAATATTAATAGTAGTAATAAAAGTAAGCTTAGTTTTCTAAGCAAAAATGAAGCTTATTTTGTGTTAGATGAGCGTTTTCTCATTTCAATGCAAAAGATCATGTGTGATCTGTGTTTTTAGGAAATCTAAGCCATTTTATAGTTTTTAAAATTTAACAAAAATTTGCTTTAAAATAAGATGTTTGAAAAACTGAAATTAAACTAAATTAATTGTGTCTAACACTTTAGTAAAGGAAAAAGGAGGAGACATAAATGTCACTAAAGTCTTAGAGTTGTCTTTAGTCGTCATATTAATAACAATAACATTTATAATAACAATTCGAGTAGTACTAAATTTGCTTATATGCAAGCGCTTAATTAAGGTAACAGTTTTTTGTTTTTTGCTTATATCTCGAAAACAGTTACTTCTATCAATTTTTAACTTTTCACCAAAATTAAAGGTGATAAAATTTCCTACAAAATAGTTATTTGCATTTTTCATGTAGAACTAACCATAAGCGAGATATAAGTTTGAAAATAATTAATAATTAAAAAAAAATGTGTTTTAACAGAAAATGTCTTGTGATTTAAAATACACTTAATTTATTGGGTCCAATACTTAATTAGTAGAGGAAAAAGGAGAAGACATAAAAGTCACTAAATGTTTCAGAGTCGTCTTTAGTCGTCATATTAATAACAATAACATTAATAATAATAATACTAATAGTACTAAATTTGCTTATATGCAAGCGCTTAATTAAGGTAACAGTTTCTTGCTTATATTTCGAAAACAGTTACTCCTATCAATTTTTATCTTTTTACTAAAATTAAAGCTGATAAAATTTCCTACAAAATAGTTATTTGCATTTTTTATGTAGGACTAACCATAAGCGAGATATAAGTTTGAAAATAATTAATATTTAAAAAAAAAGTGCTTTAACAGAAAATGTCTTGTGATTTAAAATACACTTAATTTAATGGGTCCAATACTTTATTAGAAGAAAAAGGAGGTGACCTAAAAGTCACTGAGGTCTTCAGAGTCGATTTTAAATGCTGCATTTTTGTCTTTGTCTCAAACATTGAAAACTGAATTACATTTTTGCTCAGTAACAGTTACAGTTTTCTTATTGGTTTTTTGCTTATATTTCGAAAACAGTTACTCCTATTAATTTTTATTTTTTTACTAAAATTAAAGCTGATAAAATTTCCTACAAAATAGTTATTTGCATTTTTCTTGTAGGACCAAGCATAAACGAGTTATAGAGTTGGATATAAATAATATTTAACAAAAATTTGCTTTAAAATAAAATGCTTGAAAAACCGGAATTAAACTAAATTAATTGTGTCTAACACTTTAGTAGAGGAAAAAGGAGAAGACATAAAAGTCACTAAATGCTTCAGAGTCGTCTTTAGTCGTCATATTAATAACAATAACATTAATAATAATAATACTAATAGTACTAAATTTGCTTAAATGCAAACGCTTAATTAAGGTGACAGTTTTTTGGTTTCTTGCTTATATCTCGAAAACAGTTACTCCTATCAATTTTTATCTTTTTACTAAAATTAAAGCTGATAAAAGTTCCTACAAAATAGTTTTTTACATTTTTCATGTAGGACTAACCATAAGCGAGATATAAGTTTGAAAATAATCAATATTTAAAAAAAAAGTGCTTTAACAAAAAATGTCTTGTGATTTAAAATACACTTAATTTATTGGGTCCAATACTTTATTAGAAAAAAAAAGAGGTGACTTAAAAGTCACTGAAGTCTTCAGAGTGGTTTTTAAATGCTGCATTTTCGTCTACGTCTCAAACATTGAAAACTGAATTACATTTTTGTTCAGTAACTGTTACAGTTTTCAATTTGGTTTTTTGCTTATATCTCGAAAACAGTTACTCCTATCAATTTTTATTTTTTTTTTTCAATATTCAAGCTGATAAAATTTCCTACAAAATAGTTATTTGCATTTTTCTTGTAGGACCAACCATAAGCGCGTTATAGAGTTGGATATAAATAATCTTTAACAAAAATTTGCTTTAAAATAAAATGTTTGAAAAACCGAAACTAAACTAAATTAATTAAGACTAACACTTTAGTAGAGGAAAAAGGAGAAGACATAAAAGTCACCAAAGTCTTGAGAGTCGTTTTTAGTCGTCATATTAATAACAATAACATTAATAATAATAATACTAATATTACTAAATTTGCTTATATGCAAGCGCTTAATTGAGGTAACAGTTTCTTGCTTATATTTCGAAAACAGTTACTCCTATCAATTTTTATCTTTTTACTAAATTAAAGCTGATAAAATTTCCTACAAAATAGTTATTTGCATTTTTTATGTAGGACTAACCATAAGCGAGATATAAGTTTGAAAATAATTAATATTTAGAAAAAAAGTGCTTTAACAGAAAATGTCTTGTGATTTAAAATACACTTAATTTATTGGGTCCAATACTTTATTAGAAGAAAAAGGAGGTGACATAAAAGTCACTGAAGTCTTCAGAGTCGTTTTTAAATGATGCATTTTCGTCTTCGTCTCAAACATTGAAAACTGAATTACATTTTTGTTTAGTAACTGTAACAGTTTTCACTTTGGTTTTTTGCTTATATCTCGAAAACAATTACTCCTATCAACTTTTATCTTTCTTTCAAAATTAAAGCTGATAGAATTTCCTACAAAATAGTTATGTGCATTTCTTTTGTAAGACCAACCATAAGCGAGTTATAGAGTTGGATATAAATAATCTTTAACAAAAATTTGCTTTAAAATAAAATGTTTGAAAAACCTAAATTAAACTAAATTAATTGAGTCTAACACTTTAGTATAGGAAAAAGGAGAAAACATAAAAGTCACCAAAGTCTTCAGAGTCGTTTTTGGTCGTCATACTAATAACAATAACATTAATAATAATATTACTAATAGTACTAAATTTGCTTATATGCAAGCGTTTTATTAAGGTAACAGTTTTTTGGTTTCTTGCTTATATCTCGAAAACAGTTACTCCTATCAATTTTTATCTTTTTACTAAAATTAAAGCTGATAAAATTTCCTACAAAATAGTTATTTGCATTTTTCTTGTAGGACCAAGTATAAGCGAGTTATAAAGATGGATATAAATAATATTTAACAAAAATTTGCTTTAAAATAAAATGTTTGAAATACTGAAATTAAACTAAATTAATTGTGTCTAACACTTTAGTAGAGGAAAAAGGAGGAGACATAAAAGTCACTAAAGGTTTCAGAGTTGTCTTTAATCGTCATACTAATAACAACAACATTAATAATAATAATACTAATAGTACTAAATTTGCTTGTATGCAAACGCTTAATTAAGGTGACAGTTTTTTGGTTTCTTGCTTATATCTCGAAAACAGTTACTCCTATCAATTTTTATCTTTTTACTAAAATTAAAGCTGATAAAATTTCCTACAAAATAGTTTTTGCATTTTTCATGTAGGACTAACCATAAGCGAGATATAAGTTTGAAAATAATCAATATTTAAAAAAAAGTGCTTTAACAAAAAATGTCTTGTGATTTAAAATACACTTAATTAATTGGGTCCAATACTTTATTAGAAGAAAAAGGAGGTGACTTAAAAGTCACTGAAGTCTTCAGAGTCGTTTTTAAATGCTGCATTTTCGTCTACGTCTCAAACATTGAAAACTGAATTACATTTTTGTTCAGTAACAGTTACAGTTTTCTTATTGTTTTTTGCTTATATCTCGAAAACAGTTACTCCTATCAATTTTTATCTTTTTTTCAAAATTCAAGCTGATAAAATTTCCTACAAAATAGTTATTTGCATTTTTCTTGTAGGACCAACCATAAGCGAGTTATAGAGTTAGATATAAATAATCTTTAACAAAAATTTGCTTTAAAATAAAATGTTTGAAAAACCGAAATTAAACTAAATTAATTAAGACTAACACTTTAGTAGAGGAAAAAGGAAAAGACATAAAAGTCACCAAAGTCTTGAGAGTCGTTTTTGGTCGTCATATTAATAACAATAACATTAATAATAATAAAACTAATAGTACTAAATTTGCTTATATGCAAGCGCTTTATTAAGGTAACATTTTTTTGGTTTCTTTCTTATATCTCGAAAACAGTTACTCCTATCAATTTTTATCTTTTTACTAAAATTAAAGCTGATAAAATTTCTTACAAAATAGTTATTTGCATTTTTCTTGTAGGACCAAGTATAAGCGAGTTATAAAGATGGATATAAATAATATTTAACAAAAATTTGCTTTAAAATAAAATGTTTGAAATACTGAAATTAAACTAAATTAATTGTGTCTAACACTTTAGTAGAGGAAAAAGGAGGACACATAAAAGTCACTAAAGATTTCAGAGACGTCTTTAATCGTGATACTAATAACAATAACATTAATAATATTAATACTAATAGTACTAAATTTGCTTGTATGCCAACGCTTAATTAAGGTGACAGTTTTTTGGTTTCTTGCTTATATCTCGAAAACAGTTACTCCTATCAATTTTTATCTTTTTACTAAAATTAAAGCTGATAAAATTTCCTACAAAATAGTTTTTTGCATTTTTCATGTAAGACTAACCATAAGCGAGATATAAGTTTGAAAATAATCAATATTTAAAAAAAAAGTGCTTTAACAAAAAATGTCTTGTGATTTAAAATACACTTAATTTATTGGGTCCAATACTTTATTAGAAAAAAAAAGAGGTGACTTAAAAGTCACTGAAGTCTTCAGAGTGGTTTTTAAATGCTGCATTTTCGTCTACGTCTCAAACATTGAAAACTGAATTACATTTTTGTTCAGTAACTGTTACAGTTTTCAATTTGGTTTTTTGCTTATATCTCGAAAACAGTTACTCCTATCAATTTTTATTTTTTTTTTTCAATATTCAAGCTGATAAAATTTCCTACAAAATAGTTATTTGCATTTTTCTTGTAGGACCAACCATAAGCGCGTTATAGAGTTGGATATAAATAATCTTTAACAAAAATTTGCTTTAAAATAAAATGTTTGAAAAACCGAAACTAAACTAAATTAATTAAGACTAACACTTTAGTAGAGGAAAAAGGAGAAGACATAAAAGTCACCAAAGTCTTGAGAGTCGTTTTTAGTCGTCATATTAATAACAATAACATTAATAATAATAATACTAATATTACTAAATTTGCTTATATGCAAGCGCTTAATTGAGGTAACAGTTTCTTGCTTATATTTCGAAAACAGTTACTCCTATCAATTTTTATCTTTTTACTAAATTAAAGCTGATAAAATTTCCTACAAAATAGTTATTTGCATTTTTTATGTAGGACTAACCATAAGCGAGATATAAGTTTGAAAATAATTAATATTTAGAAAAAAAGTGCTTTAACAGAAAATGTCTTGTGATTTAAAATACACTTAATTTATTGGGTCCAATACTTTATTAGAAGAAAAAGGAGGTGACATAAAAGTCACTGAAGTCTTCAGAGTCGTTTTTAAATGATGCATTTTCGTCTTCGTCTCAAACATTGAAAACTGAATTACATTTTTGTTTAGTAACTGTAACAGTTTTCACTTTGGTTTTTTGCTTATATCTCGAAAACAATTACTCCTATCAACTTTTATCTTTCTTTCAAAATTAAAGCTGATAGAATTTCCTACAAAATAGTTATGTGCATTTCTTTTGTAAGACCAACCATAAGCGAGTTATAGAGTTGGATATAAATAATCTTTAACAAAAATTTGCTTTAAAATAAAATGTTTGAAAAACCTAAATTAAACTAAATTAATTGAGTCTAACACTTTAGTATAGGAAAAAGGAGAAAACATAAAAGTCACCAAAGTCTTCAGAGTCGTTTTTGGTCGTCATACTAATAACAATAACATTAATAATAATATTACTAATAGTACTAAATTTGCTTATATGCAAGCGTTTTATTAAGGTAACAGTTTTTTGGTTTCTTGCTTATATCTCGAAAACAGTTACTCCTATCAATTTTTATCTTTTTACTAAAATTAAAGCTGATAAAATTTCCTACAAAATAGTTATTTGCATTTTTCTTGTAGGACCAAGTATAAGCGAGTTATAAAGATGGATATAAATAATATTTAACAAAAATTTGCTTTAAAATAAAATGTTTGAAATACTGAAATTAAACTAAATTAATTGTGTCTAACACTTTAGTAGAGGAAAAAGGAGGAGACATAAAAGTCACTAAAGGTTTCAGAGTTGTCTTTAATCGTCATACTAATAACAACAACATTAATAATAATAATACTAATAGTACTAAATTTGCTTGTATGCAAACGCTTAATTAAGGTGACAGTTTTTTGGTTTCTTGCTTATATCTCGAAAACAGTTACTCCTATCAATTTTTATCTTTTTACTAAAATTAAAGCTGATAAAATTTCCTACAAAATAGTTTTTGCATTTTTCATGTAGGACTAACCATAAGCGAGATATAAGTTTGAAAATAATCAATATTTAAAAAAAAGTGCTTTAACAAAAAATGTCTTGTGATTTAAAATACACTTAATTAATTGGGTCCAATACTTTATTAGAAGAAAAAGGAGGTGACTTAAAAGTCACTGAAGTCTTCAGAGTCGTTTTTAAATGCTGCATTTTCGTCTACGTCTCAAACATTGAAAACTGAATTACATTTTTGTTCAGTAACAGTTACAGTTTTCTTATTGTTTTTTGCTTATATCTCGAAAACAGTTACTCCTATCAATTTTTATCTTTTTTTCAAAATTCAAGCTGATAAAATTTCCTACAAAATAGTTATTTGCATTTTTCTTGTAGGACCAACCATAAGCGAGTTATAGAGTTAGATATAAATAATCTTTAACAAAAATTTGCTTTAAAATAAAATGTTTGAAAAACCGAAATTAAACTAAATTAATTAAGACTAACACTTTAGTAGAGGAAAAAGGAAAAGACATAAAAGTCACCAAAGTCTTGAGAGTCGTTTTTGGTCGTCATATTAATAACAATAACATTAATAATAATAAAACTAATAGTACTAAATTTGCTTATATGCAAGCGCTTTATTAAGGTAACATTTTTTTGGTTTCTTTCTTATATCTCGAAAACAGTTACTCCTATCAATTTTTATCTTTTTACTAAAATTAAAGCTGATAAAATTTCTTACAAAATAGTTATTTGCATTTTTCTTGTAGGACCAAGTATAAGCGAGTTATAAAGATGGATATAAATAATATTTAACAAAAATTTGCTTTAAAATAAAATGTTTGAAATACTGAAATTAAACTAAATTAATTGTGTCTAACACTTTAGTAGAGGAAAAAGGAGGACACATAAAAGTCACTAAAGATTTCAGAGACGTCTTTAATCGTGATACTAATAACAATAACATTAATAATATTAATACTAATAGTACTAAATTTGCTTGTATGCCAACGCTTAATTAAGGTGACAGTTTTTTGGTTTCTTGCTTATATCTCGAAAACAGTTACTCCTATCAATTTTTATCTTTTTACTAAAATTAAAGCTGATAAAATTTCCTACAAAATAGTTTTTTGCATTTTTCATGTAAGACTAACCATAAGCGAGATATAAGTTTGAAAATAATCAATATTTAAAAAAAAAGTGCTTTAACAAAAAATGTCTTGTGATTTAAAATACGCTTAATTTATTGGGTCCAATACTTTATTAGAAGAAAAAGGAGGTGACTTAAAAATCACTGAAGTCTTCAGAGTCGTTTTTAAATGCTGCATTTTCGTCTACGTCTCAAACATTGAAAACTGAATTACATTTTTGTTCAGTAACAGTTACAGTTTTCTTATTGGTTTTTTGCTTATATCTCGAAAACAGTTACTCCTATCAATTTTTATCTTTTTTTCAAAATTCAAGCTGATAAAATTTCCTACAAAATAGTTATTTGCATTTTTCTTGTAGGACCAACCATAAGCGAGTTATAGAGTTGGATATAAATAATCTTTAACAAAAATTTGCTTTAAAATAAAATGTTTGAAAAACCGAAATTAAACTAAATTAATTAAGACTAACACTTTAGTAGAGGAAAAAGGAAAAGACATAAAAGTCACCAAAGTCTTGAGAGTCGTTTTTAGTCGTCATATTAATAACAATAACATTAATAATAATAATACTAATATTACTAAATTTGCTTATATGCAAGCGCTTAATTAAGGTAACAGTTTCTTGCTTATATCTCGAAAACAATTCCTTCTATCAATTTTTATTTTTTTACTAAAATTAAAGCTGATAAAATTTCCTACAAAATCGTTATTTGCATTTTTCATGTAGGGCTAACCATAAGCGAGATATAAGTTTGAAAATAATTAATATTTAAAAAAAAAGTGCTTTAACAGAAAATGTCTTGTAATTTAAAATACACTTAATTTATTGGGTCCAATACTTTATTAGAAGAAAAAGGAGGTGACATAAAAGTCACTGAAGTCTTCAGAGTCGTTTTTAAATGATGCATTTTCGTCTTCGTCTCAAACATTGAAAACTGAATTACATTTTTGTTCAGTAACTGTAACAGTTTTCACTTTGGTTTTTTGCTTATATCTCGAAAACAATTACTCCTATCAATTTTTATCTTTCTTTTAAAATTAAAGCTGATAAAATTTTCTACAAAATAGTTATTTGCATTTCTTTTGTAAGACCAACCATAAGCGAGTTATAGAGTTGGATATAAATAATCTTTAACAAAAATTTGCTTTAAAATAAAATGTTTGAAAAACCTAAATTAAACTAAATTAATTGAGTCTAACACTTTAGTATAGGAAAATGGAGAAGACATAAAAGTCACCAAAGGCTTCAGAGTTGTTTTTGGTCGTCATATTAATAACAATAACATTAATAATAATAATACAAATAGTACTAAATTTGCTTATATGCAAACGCTTAATTAAGGTAACAGTTTTTTGGTTTCTTGCTTATATCTCGAAAACAGTTACTTCTATCAATTTTTATCTTTTAACTAAAATTAAAGCTGATAAAATTTCCTACAAAATAGTTATTTGCATTTTTCATGTAGGACTAACCATAAGCGAGATATAAGTTTGAAAATAATTAATATTTAAAAAAAAAGTGCTTTAACAGGAAATGTCTTGTGATTTAAAATACACTTAATTTTATGGGTCCAATACTTTATTAGAAGAAAAAGGAGGTGACATAAAAGTCACCAAAGTCTTGAGAGTCGTTTTTAGTCGTCATATTAATAACAATAACATTAATAATAATAATAGTAATAGTACTAAATTTGTTTATATGCAAGCGCTTAATTAAGGTAACAGTTTCTTGCTTATATCTCGAAAACAGTTACTCCTATCAATTTATAACTTTTTTTCAAAATTCAAGCTGATAAAATTTCCTACAAAATAGTTATTTGCATTTTTCTTGTAGGACCAACCATAAGCGCGTTATAGAGTTGGATATAAATAATCTTTAACAAAAATTTGCTTTAAAATAAAATGTTTGAAAAACCGAAACTAAACTAAATTAATTAAGACTAACACTTTCGTAGAGGAAAAAGGTGAAGACATAAAAGTCACCAAAGTCTTGAGAGTCGTTTTTAGTCGTCATATTAATAACAATAACATTAATAATAATAATACAAATAGTACTAAATTTGCTTATATGCAAACGCTTAATTAAGGTAACAGTTTTTTGGTTTCTTGCTTATATCTCGAAAACAGTTACTCCTATCAATTTTTATCTTTTTACTAAAATTAAAACTGATAAAATTTCCTACAAAATAGTTATTTGCATTTTTTATGTAGGACTAACCATAAGCGAGATATAAGTTTGAAAATAATTAATATTTAAAAAAAAAGTGCTTTAACAGAAAATGCCTTGTGATTTAAAATACACTTAATTTATTGGGTCCAATACTTTATTAGAAGAAAAAGGAGGTGACATAAAAGTCACTGAAGTCTTCAGAGTCGTTTTTAAATGATGCATTTTCGTCTTTGTCTCAAACATTGAAAACTGAATTACATTTTTGTTTAGTAACTGTAACAGTTTTCACTTTGGTTTTTTGCTTATATCTCGAAAACAATTACTCCTATCAATTTTTATCTTTCTTTCAAAATTAAAGCTGATAAAATTTCCTACAAAATAGTTATGTGCATTTTTTTTGTAGGGCCAACCATAAGCGAGTTATAGAGTTGGAAATAAATAATCTTTAACAAAAATTTGCTTTAAAATAAAATGATTGAAAAACCGAAATTAAACTAAATTAATTAAGACTAACACTTTAGTGGAGGAAAAAGGAGAAGACATAAAAGTCACCAAAGTCTTGAGAGTCGTTTTTAGTCGTCATATTAATAACAATAACATTAATAATAATAATACTAATATTACTAAATTTGCTTATATGCAAGCGCTTAATTAAGGTAACAGTTTCTTGCTTATATCTCGAAAACAGTTCCTTCTATCAATTTTTATTTTTTTACTAAAATTAAAGCTGATAAAATTTCCTACAAAATAGTTATTTGCATTTTTCTTGTAGGACCAAGTATAAGCGAGTTATAAAGATGGATATAAATAATATTTAACAAAAATTTGCTTTAAAATAAAATGTTTGAAAAACCTAAATTAAACTAAATTAATTGAGTCTAACACTTTAGTATAGGAAAATGGAGAAAACATAAAAGTCACCAAAGTCTTCAGAGTCGTTTTTGGTCGTCATATTAATAACAATAACATTAATAATAATAATACTAATAGTACTAAATTTGCTTATATGCAAGCGCTTTATTAAGGTAACAGTTTTTTGGTTTCTTGCTTATATCTCGAAAACAGTTACTCCTATCAATTTTTATCTTTTTACTAAAATTAAAGCTGATAAAATTTCCTATAAAATAGTTATTAGCATTTTTCTTGTAGGACCAAGTATAAGCGAGTTATAAAGATGGATATAAATAATATTTAACAAAAATTTGCTTTAAAATAAAATGTTTGAAATACTGAAATTAAACTAAATTAATTGTGTCTAACACTTTAGTAGAGGAAAAAGGAGAAGACATAAAAGTCACTAAAGGTTTCAGAGTCGTCTTTAATCGTCATACTAATAACAATAACATTAATAATAATAAAACTAATAGTACTAAATTTGCTTGTATGCAAACGCTTAATTAAGGTGACAGTTTTTTGGTTTCTTGCTTATATCTCGAAAACAGTTACTCCTATCAATTTTTATCTTTTTACTAAAATTAAAGCTGATAAAAATTTTCCTACAAAATAGTTTTTTGCATTTTTCATGTAGGACTAACCATAAGCGAGATATAAGTTTGAAAATAATCAATATTTAAAAACAAAGTGCTTTAACAAAAAATGTCTTGTGATTTAAAATACACTTAATTTATTGGGTCCAATACTTTATTAGAAGAAAAAGAAGGTGACTTAAAAGTCACTGAAGTCTTCAGAGTCGTTTTTAAATGATGCATTTTCGTCTACGTCTCAAACATTGAAAACTGAATTACATTTTTGTTCAGTAACTGTTACAGTTTTCAATTTGGTTTTTTGCTTATATCTCGAAAACAGTTACTCCTATCAATTTTTATCTTTTTACTAAAATTAAAGCTGATAAAATTTCCTACAAAATAGTTATTTCCATTTTTTTTGTAGGATCAAGTATAAGCGAGTTATAAAGATGGATATAAATAATATTTAACAAAAATTTGCTTTAAAATAAAATGTTTGAAATACTGAAATTGAACTAAATTAATTGTGTCTAACACTTAAGTAAAGGAAAAAGGAGGAGACATAAAAGTCACTAAAGGTTTCAGAGTCGTCTTTAATCGTCATACTAATAACAATAACATTAATAATAATAATACTAATAGTAGTAAATTTGCTTGTATGCAAACGCTTAATTAAGGTGACAGTTTTTTGGTTTCTTGCTTATATCTCGAAAACAGTTACTCCTATCAATTTTTATCTTTTTACTAAAATTAAAGCTGATAAAATTTCCTACAAAATAGTTTATTGCATTTTTCATGTAGGACTAACCATAAGCGAGATATAAGTTTGAAAATAATCAAAATTAAAAAAAAAAGTGCTTTAACAAAAAATGTCTTGTGATTTAAAATACACTTAATTTATTGGGTCCAATACTTTATTAGAAGAAAAAGGAGGTGACTTAAAAGTCACTGAAGTCTTCAGAGTCGTTTTTAAATGCTGCATTTTCGTCTACGTCTCAAACATTGAAAACTGAATTACATTTTTGTTCAGTAACAGTTACAGTTTTCTTATTGGTTTTTTGCTTATATCTCGAAAACTGTTACTCCTACCAATTTTTATCTTTTTTTCAAAATTCAAGCTGATAAAATTTCCTACAAAATAGTTATTTGCATTTTTCTTGTAGGACCAACCATAAGCGAGTTATAGAGTTAGATATAAATAATCTTTAACAAAAATTTGCTTTAAAATAAAATGTTTGAAAAACCGAAATTAAACTAAATTAATTAAGACTAACACTTTAGTAGAGGAAAAAGGAGAAGACATAAAAGTCACCAAAGTCTTGAGAGTCGTTTTTAGTCGTCATATTAATAACAATAACATTAATAATAACAATACTAATATTACTAAATTTGCTTATATGCAAGCGCTTAATTAAGGTAACAGTTTCTTGCTTATATCTCGAAAACAGTTCCTTCTATCAATTTTTATTTTTTTACTAAAATTAAAGCTGATAAAATTTCCTACAAAATAGTTATTTGCATTTTTCTTGTAGGACCAAGTATAAGCGAGTTATAAAGATGGATATAAATAATATTTAACAAAAATTTGCTTTAAAATAAAATGTTTGAAATACTGAAATTAAACTAAATTAATTGTGTCTAACACTTTAGTGGAGGAAAAAGGAGGACACATAAAAGTTACTAAAGGTTTCAGAGACGTCTTTAATCGTCATACTAATAACAATAACATTAATAATAATAATACTAATAGTACTAAATTTGCTTGTATGCAAACGCTTAATTAAGGTGACAGTTTTTTGGTTTCTTGCTTATATCTCGAAAACAGTTACTCCTATCAATTTTTATCTTTTTACTAAAATTAAAGCTGATAAAATTTTCTACAAAATAGTTTTTTGCATTTTTCATGTAGGACTAACCATAAGCGAGATATAAGTTTGAAAATAATCAATATTTAAAAAAAAAGTGCTTTAACAAAAAATGTCTTGTGATTTAAAATACACTTAATTTATTGGGTCCAATACTTTATTAGAAGAAAAAGAAGGTGACTTAAAAGTCACTGAAGTCTTCAGAGTCGTTTTTAAATGCTGCATTTTCGTCTACGTCTCAAACATTGAAAACTGTATTTCATTTTTGTTCAGTAACAGTTACAGTTTTCTTATTGGTTTTTTGCTTATATCTCGAAAACAGTTACTCCTATCAATTTTTATCTTTTTTTCAAAATTCAAGCTGATAAAATTTCCTACAAAATAGTTATTTGCATTTTTCTTGTAGGACCAACCATAAGCGAGTTATAGAGTTGGATATAAATAATCTTTAACAAAAATTTGCTTTAAAATAAAATGTTTGAAAAACCGAAATTAAACTAAATTAATTAAGACTAACACTTTAGTGGAGGAAAAAGGAGAAGACATAAAAGTCACCAAAGTCTTGAGAGTCGTTTTTAGTCGTCATATTAATAACAATCACATTAATAATAATAATACTAATATTACTAAATTTGCTTATATGCAAGCGCTTAATTAAGGTAACAGTTTCTTGCTTATATCTCGAAAACAGTTCCTTCTATCAATTTTTATTTTTTTACTAAAATTAAAGCTGATAAAATTTCCTACAAAATAGTTATTTGCATTTTTCTTGTAGGACCAAGTATAAGCGAGTTATAAAGATGGATATAAATAATATTTAACAAAAATTTGCTTTAAAATAAAATGTTTGAAAAACCTAAATTAAACTAAATTAATTGAGTCTAACACTTTAGTATAGGAAAAAGGAGAAGACATAAAAGTCACCAAAGTCTTCAGAGTCGTTTTTGGTCGTCATATTAATAACAATAACATTAATAATAATAATACAAATAGTACTAAATTTGCTTATATGCAAACGCTTAATTAAGGTAACAGTTTTTTGGTTTCTTGCTTATATCTCGAAAACAGTTACTTCTATCAATTTTTATCTTTTAACTAAAATTAAAGCTGATAAAATTTCCTACAAAATAGTTATTTGCATTTTTCATGTAGGACTAACCATAAGCGAGATATAAGTTTGAAAGTAATTAATATTTAAAAAAAAAGTGCTTTAACAGAAAATGTCTTGTGATTTAAAATACACTTAATTTTATGGGTCCAATACTTTATTAGAAAAAAAAGGAGGTGACATAAAAGTCACCAAAGTCTTGAGAGTCGTTTTTAGTCGTCATATTAATAACAATAACATTAATAATAATAATACTAATAGTACTAAATTTGCTTATATGCAAGCGCTTAATTAAGGTAACAGTTTCTTGCTTATATCTCGAAAACAGTTACTCCTATCAATTTTTATTTTTTTACTAAAATTAAAGCTGATAAAATTTCCTACAAAATAGTTATTTGCATTTTTTATGTAAGACTAACCATAAGCGAGATATAAGTTTGAAAATAATTAATATTTAAAAAAAAAGTGCTTTAACAGAAAATGTTTTGTGATTTAAAATACACTTAATTTATAAGGTCCAATACTTTATTAGAAGAAAAAGGAGGTGACATATAAGTCACTAAAGTCTTCAGAGTCGATTTTAAATGCTGCATTTTCGTCTTCGTCTCAAACATTGAAAACTGAGTTACATTTTTGTTCAGTAACAGTTTCAGTTTTCTTATTGGTTTTTTGCTTATATCTCGAAAACAGTTACTTCTATCAATTTTTATCTTTCATTCAAAATTAAAGCTGATAAAATTTCCTACAAAATAGTTATGTGCATTTCTTTTGTAAGACCAACCATAAGCGAGTTATAGAGTTGGATATAAATAATCTTTAACAAAAATTTGCTTTAAAATAAAATGTTTGAAAAACCTAAATTAAACTAAATTAATTGAGTCTAACACTTTAGTATAGGAAAAAGGAGAAAACATAAAAGTCACCAAAGTCTTCAGAGTCGTTTTTGGTCGTCATATTAATAACAATAACATTAATAATAATAATACTAATAGTACTAAATTTGCTTATATGCAAGCGCTTTATTAAGGTAACAGTTTTTTGGTTTCTTGCTTATATCTCGAAAACAGTTACTCCTATCAATTTTTATCTTTTTACTAAAATTAAAGCTGATAAAATTTCCTACAAAATAGTTATTTGCATTTTTCTTGTAGGACCAAGTATAAGCGAGTTATAAAGATGAATATAAATAATATTTAACAAAAATTTGCTTTAAAATAAAATGTTTGAAATACTGAAATTGAACTAAATTAATTGTGTCTAACACTTAAGTAGAGGAAAAAGGAGGAGACATAAAAGTCACTAAAGGTTTCAGAGTCGTCTTTAATCGTCATACTAATAACAATAACATTAATAATAATAATACTAATAGTAGTAAATTTGCTTGTATGCAAACGCTTAATTAAGGTGACAGTTTTTTGGTTTCTTGCTTATATCTCGAAAACAGTTACTCCTATCAATTTTTATCTTTTTACTAAAATTAAAGCTGATAAAATTTCCTACAAAATAGTTATTTCCATTTTTTTTGTAGGACCAAGTATAAGCGAGTTATAAAGATGGATATAAATAATATTTAACAAAAATTTGCTTTAAAATAAAATGTTTGAAAAACCTAAATTAAACTAAATTAATTGAGTCTAACACTTTAGTATAGGAAAAAGGAGAAGACATAAAAGTCACCAAAGTCTTCAGAGTCGTTTTTGGTCGTCATATTAATAACAATAACATTAATAATAATAATACAAATAGTACTAAATTTGCTTATATGCAAACGCTTAATTAAGGTAACAGTTTTTTGGTTTCTTGCTTATATCTCGAAAACAGTTACTTCTATCAATTTTTATCTTTTAACTAAAATTAAAGCTGATAAAATTTCCTACAAAATAGTTATTTGCATTTTTCATGTAGGACTAACCATAAGCGAGATATAAGTTTGAAAGTAATTAATATTTAAAAAAAAGTGCTTTAACAGAAAATGTCTTGTGATTTAAAATACACTTAATTTATTGGGTCCAATACTTTATTAGAAGAAAATTAAAAGTCACTGAAGTCTTCAGAGTCGTTTTTAAATGCTGCATTTTCGTCTACGTCTCAAACATTGAAAACTGAATTACATTTTTGTTCAGTAACAGTTACAGTTTTCTTATTGGTTTTTGGCTTATATCTCGAAAACTGTTACTCCTACCAATTTTTATCTTTTTTTCAAAATTCAAGCTGATAAAATTTCCTACAAAATAGTTATTTGCATTTTTTATGTAAGACTAACCATAAGCGAGATATAAGTTTGAAAATAATTAATATTTAAAAAAAAAGTGCTTTAACAGAAAATGTTTTGTGATTTAAAATACACTTAATTTATAAGGTCCAATACTTTATTAGAAGAAAAAGGAGGTGACATATAAGTCACTAAAGTCTTCAGAGTCGATTTTAAATGCTGCATTTTCGTCTTCGTCTCAAACATTGAAAACTGTGTTACATTTTTGTTCAGTAACAGTTTCAGTTTTCTTATTGGTTTTTTGCTTATATCTCGAAAACAGTTACTTCTATCAATTTTTATCTTTCATTCAAAATTAAAGCTGATAAAATTTCCTACAAAATAGTTATGTGCATTTCTTTTGTAAGACCAACCATAAGCGAGTTATAGAGTTGGATATAAATAATCTTTAACAAAAATTTGCTTTAAAATAAAATGTTTGAAAAACCTAAATTAAACTAAATTAATTGAGTCTAACACTTTAGTATAGGAAAAAGGAGAAAACATAAAAGTCACCAAAGTCTTCAGAGTCGTTTTTGGTCGTCATATTAATAACAATAACATTAATAATAATAATACTAATAGTAGTAAATTTGCTTGTATGCAAACGCTTAATTAAGGTGACAGTTTTTTGGTTTCTTGCTTATATCTCGAAAACAGTTACTCCTATCAATTTTTATCTTTTTACTAAAATTAAAGCTGATAAAATTTCCTACAAAATAGTTTTTTGCATTTTTCATGTAGGACTAACCATAAGCGAGATATAAGTTTGAAAATAATCAATATTTAAAAAAAAAGTGCTTTAACAAAAAATGTCTTGTGATTTAAAATACACTTAATTTATTGGGTCCAATACTTTATTAGAAGAAAAAGGAGGTGACTTAAAAGTCACTGAAGTCTTCAGAGTCGTTTTTAAATGCTGCATTTTCGTCTACGTCTCAAATATTGAAAACTGAATTACATTTTTGTTCAGTAACAGTTACAGTTTTCTTATTGGTTTTTTGCTTATATCTCGAAAACAGTTACTCCTATCAATTTTTATCTTTTTTTCAAAATTCAAGCTGATAAAATTTCCTACAAAATAGTTATTTGCATTTTTCTTGTAGGACCAACCATAAGCGCGTTTTAGAGTTGGATATAAATAATCTTTAACAAAAATTTGCTTTAAAATAAAATGTTTGAAAAACCGAAACTAAACTAAATTAATTAAGACTAACACTTTAGTAGAGGAAAAAGGAGAAGACATAAAAGTCACCAAAGTCTTGAGAGTCGTTTTTAGTCGTCATATTAATAACAATAACATTAATAATAATAGTACTAATATTACTAAATTTGCTTATATGCAAGCGCTTAATTAAGGTAACAGTTTCTTGCTTATATTTCGAAAACAGTTACTCCTATCAATTTTTATCTTTTTACTAAAATTAAAGCTGATAAAATTTCCTACAAAATAGTTATTTGCATTTTTTATGTAGGACTAACCATAAGCGAGATATAAGTTTGAAAATAATTAATATTTTAAAAAAAAGTGCTTTAACAGAAAATGCCTTGTGATTTATAATACATTTAATTTATTGGGTCCAATACTTTATTAGAAGAAAAAGGAGGTGACATAAAAGTCACTGAAGTCTTCAGAGTCGTTTTTAAATGATGCATTTTCGTCTTTGTCTCAAACATTGAAAACTGAATTACATTTTTGTTTAGTAACTGTAACAGTTTTCACTTTGGTTTTTTGCTTATATCTCGAAAACAATTACTCCTATCAATTTTTATCTTTCTTTCAAAATTAAAGCTGATAAAATTTCCTACAAAATAGTTATGTGCATTTCTTTTGTAAGACTAACCATAAGCGAGTTATAGAGTTGGATATAAATAATCTTTAACAAAAATTTGCTTTAAAATAAAATGTTTGAAAAACCTAAATTAAACTAAATTAATTGAGTCTAACACTTTAGTATAGGAAAAAGGAGAAAACATAAAAGGCACCAAAGTTTTCAGAGTCGTTTTTGGTCGTCATATTAATAACAATAACATTAATAATAATAATACTAATAGTACTAAATTTGCTTATATGCAAGCGCTTTATTAAGGTAACAGTTTTTTGGTTTCTTGCTTATATCTCGAAAACAGTTACTCCTATCAATTTTTATCTTTTTACTAAAATTAAAGCTGATAAAATTTCCTACAAAATAGTTATTAGCATTTTTCTTGTAGGACCAAGTATAAGCGAGTTATAAAGATGGATATAAATAATATTTAACAAAAATTTGCTTTAAAATAAAATGTTTGAAATACTGAAATTAAACTAAATTAATTGTGTCTAACACTTTAGTAGAGGAAAAAGGAGAAGACATAAAAGTTACTAAAGGTTTCAGAGTCGTCTTTAATCGTCATACTAATAACAATAACATTAATAATAATATAACTAATAGTACTAAATTTGCTTGTATGCAAACGCTTAATTAAGGTGACAGTTTTTTGGTTTCTTGCTTATATCTCGAAAACAGTTACTCCTATCAATTTTTATCTTTTTACTAAAATTAAAGCTGATAAAAATTTTCCTACAAAATAGTTTTTTGCATTTTTCATGTAGGACTAACCATAAGCGAGATATAAGTTTGAAAATAATCAATATTTAAAAAAAAAGTGCTTTAACAAAAAATGTCTTGTGATTTAAAATACACTTAATTTATTGGGTCCAATACTTTATTAGAAGAAAAAGAAGGTGACTTAAAAGTCACTGAAGTCTTCAGAGTCGTTTTTAAATGATGCATTTTCGTCTACGTCTCAAACATTGAAAACTGAATTACATTTTTGTTCAGTAACTGTTACAGTTTTCAATTTGGTTTTTTGCTTATATCTCGAAAACAGTTACTCCTATCAATTTTTATCTTTTTTTTCAATATTCAAGCTGATAAAATTTCCTACAAAATAGTTATTTGCATTTTTCTTGTAGGACCAACCATAAGCGCGTTATAGAGTTGGATATAAATAATCTTTAACAAAAATTTGCTTTAAAATAAAATGTTTGAAAAACCGAAATTAAACTAAATTAATTAAGACTAACACTTTAGTGGAGGAAAAAGGAGAAGACATAAAAGTCACCAAAGTCTTGAGAGTCGTTTTTAGTCGTCATATTAATAACAATAACATTAATAATAATAATACTAATACTACTAAATTTGCTTATATGCAAGCGCTTAATTAAGGTAACAGTTTCTTGCTTATATCTCGAAAACAGTTACTCCTATCAATTTTTATTTTTTTACTAAAATTAAAGCTGATAAAATTTCCTACAAAATAGTTATTTGCATTTTTCTTGTAGGACCAAGTATAAGCGAGTTATAAAGATGGATATAAATAATATTTAACAAAAATTTGCTTTAAAATAAAATGTTTGAAAAACCTAAATTAAACTAAATTAATTGAGTCTAACACTTTAGTATAGGAAAAAGGAGAAAACATAAAAGTCACCAAAGTCTTCAGAGTCGTTTTTGGTCGTCATATTAATAACAATAACATTAATAATAATAATACTAATAGTACTAAATTTGCTTATATGCAAGCGCTTTATTAAGGTAACAGTTTTTTGGTTTCTTGCTTATATCTCGAAAACAGTTACTTCTATCAATTTTTATCTTTTTACTAAAATTAAAGCTGATAAAATTTCCTACAAAATAGTTATTTGCATTTTTCATGTAGGGCTAACCATAAGCGAGATATAAGTTTGAAAATAATTAATATTTAAAAAAAAAGTGCTTTAACAGAAAATGTCTTGTATTTTAAAATACACTTAATTTATTGGGTCCAATACTTTATTAGAAGAAAAAGGAGGTGACATAAAAGTTACTGAAGTCTTCAGAGTCGTTTTTAAATGATGCATTTCCGTCTTCGTCTCAAACATTGAAAACTGAATTACATTTTTGTTCAGTAACTGTAACAGTTTTCACTTTGGTTTTTTGCTTATATCTCGAAAACAATTACTCCTATCAATTTTTATCTTTCTTTCAAAATTAAAGCTGATAAAATTTCATACAAAATAGTTATTTGCATTTCTTTTGTAAGACCAACCATAAGCGAGTTATAGAGTTGGATATAAATAATCTTTAACAAAAATTTGCTTTAAAATAAAATGTTTGAAAAACCTAAATTAAACTAAATTAATTGAGTCTAACACTTTAGTATAGGAAAAAGGAGAAAACATAAAAGTCACCAAAGTCTTCAGAGTCGTTTTTGGTCGTCATATTAATAACAATAACATTAATAATAATAATACAAATAGTACAAAATTTGCTTATATGCAAACGCTTAATTAAGGTAACAGTTTTTTGGATTCTTGCTTATATCTCGAAAACAGTTACTTCTATCAATTTTTATCTTTTAACTAAAATTAAAGCTGATAAAATTTCCTACAAAATAGTTATTTGCATTTTTCATGTAGGACTAACCATAAGCAAGATATAAGTTTGAAAGTAATTAATATTTAAAAAAAAGTGCTTTAACAGGAAATGTCTTGTGATTTAAAATACACTTAATTTTATGGGTCCAATACTTTATTAGAAGAAAAAAGAGGTGACATAAAAGTCACCAAAGTCTTGAGAGTCGTTTTTAGTCGTCATATTAATAACAATAACATTAATAATAATAATACTAATAGTACTAAATTTGCTTATATGCAAGCGCTTAATTAAGGTAACAGTTTCTTGCTTATATCTCGAAAACAGTTACTCCTATCAATTTTTATTTTTTTACTAAAATTAAAGCTGATAAAATTTCCTACAAAATAGTTATTTGCATTTTTTATGTAAGACTAACCATAAGCGAGATATATGTTTGAAAATAATTAATATTTTAAAAAAAAGTGCTTTAACAGAAAATGTTTTGTGATTTAAAATACACTTAATTTATAAGGTCCAATACTTTATTAGAAGAAAAAGGAGGTGACATATAAGTCACTAAAGTCTTCAGAGTCGATTTTAAATGCTGCATTTTCGTCTTCGTCTCAAACATTGAAAACTGAGTTACATTTTTGTTCAGTAACAGTTTCAGTTTTCTTATTGGTTTTTTGCTTATATCTCGAAAACAGTTACTTCTATCAATTTTTATCTTTCATTCAAAATTAAAGCTGATAAAATTTCCTACAAAATAGTTATGTGCATTTCTTTTGTAAGACCAACCATAAGCGAGTTATAGAGTTGGATATAAATAATCTTTAACAAAAATTTGCTTTAAAATAAAATGTTTGAAAAACCTAAATTAAACTAAATTAATTGAGTCTAACACTTTAGTATAGGAAAAAGGAGAAAACATAAAAGTCACCAAAGTCTTCAGAGTCGTTTTTGGTCGTCATATTAATAACAATAACATTAATAATAATAATACTAATAGTACTAAATTTGCTTATATGCAAGCGCTTTATTAAGGTAACAGTTTTTTGGTTTCTTGCTTATATCTCGAAAACAGTTACTCCTATCAATTTTTATCTTTTTACTAAAATTAAAGCTGATAAAATTTCCTACAAAATAGTTATTTGCATTTTTCTTGTAGGACCAAGTATAAGCGAGTTATAAAGATGGATATAAATAATATTTAACAAAAATTTACTTTAAAATAAAATGTTTGAAATACTGAAATTGAACTAAATTAATTGTGTCTAACACTTAAGTAGAGGAAAAAGGAGGAGACATAAAAGTCACTAAAGGTTTCAGAGTCGTCTTTAATCGTCATACTAATAACAATAACATTAATAATAATAATACTAATAGTAGTAAATTTGCTTGTATGCAAACGCTTAATTAAGGTGACAGTTTTTTGGTTTCTTGCTTATATCTCGAAAACAGTTACTTCTATCAATTTTTATCTTTTTACTAAAATTAAAGCTGATAAAATTTCTTACAAAATAGTTTTTTGCATTTTTCATGTAGGACTAACCATAAGCGGGATATAAGTTTGAAAATAATCAATATTTAAAAAAAAAGTGCTTTAACAAAAAATGTCTTGTGATTTAAAATACACTTAATTTATTGGGTCCAATACTTTATTAGAAGAAAAAGGAGGTGACTTAAAAGTCACTGAAGTCTTCAGAGTCGTTTTTAAATGCTGCATTTTCGTCTACGTCTCAAACATTGAAAACTGAATTACATTTTTATTCAGTAACATTTACAGTTTTCTTATTGGTTTTTTGCTTATATCTCGAAAACAGTTACTCCTATCAATTTTTATCTTTTTTTCAAAATTCAAGCTGAGAAAATTTCCTACAAAATAGTTATTTGCATTTTTCTTGTAGGACCAACCATAAGCGAGTTATAGAGTTGGATATAAATAATCTTTAAAAAAATTTGCTTTAAAATAAAATGTTTGAAAAACCGAAATTAAACTAAATTAATTAAGACTAACACTTTAGTAGAGGAAAAAGGAGAAGACATAAAAGTCACCAAAGTCTTGAGAGTCGTTTTTAGTCGTCATATTAATAACAATAACATTAATAATAATAATACTAATAGTACTAAATTTGCTTATATGCAAGCGCTTAATTAAGGTAACAGTTTCTTGCTTATATCTCGAAAACAGTTACTCCTATCAATTTTTATTTTTTTACTAAAATTAAAGCTGATAAAATTTCCTACAAAATAGTTATTTGCATTTTTATGTAAGACTAACCATAAGCGAGATATATGTTTGAAAATAATTAATATTTTAAAAAAAAGTGCTTTAACAGAAAATGTTTTGTGATTTAAAATACACTTAATTTATAAGGTCCAATACTTTATTTGAAGAAAAAGGAGGTGACATATAAGTCACTAAAGTCTTCAGAGTCGATTTTAAATGCTGCATTTTCGTCTTCGTCTCAAACATTGAAAACTGAGTTACATTTTTGTTCAGTAACAGTTTCAGTTTTCTTATTGGTTTTTTGCTTATATCTCGAAAACAGTTACTTCTATCAATTTTTATCTTTCATTCAAAATTAAAGCTGATAAAATTTCCTACAAAATAGTTATGTGCATTTCTTTTGTAAGACCAACCATAAGCGAGTTATAGAGTTGGATATAAATAATCTTTAACAAAAATTTGCTTTAAAATAAAATGTTTGAAAAACCTAAATTAAACTAAATTAATTGAGTCTAACACTTTAGTATAGGAAAAAGGAGAAAACATAAAAGTCACCAAAGTCTTCAGAGTCGTTTTTGGTCGTCATATTAATAACAATAACATTAATAATAATAATACTAATAGTACTAAATTTGCTTATATGCAAGCGCTTTATTAAGGTAACAGTTTTTTGGTTTCTTGCTTATATCTCGAAAACAGTTACTCCTATCAATTTTTATCTTTTTACTAAAATTAAAGCTGATAAAATTTCCTACAAAATAGTTATTTGCATTTTTCTTGTAGGACCAAGTATAAGCGAGTTATAAAGATGGATATAAATAATATTTAACAAAAATTTGCTTTAAAATAAAATGTTTGAAATACTGAAATTGAACTAAATTAATTGTGTCTAACACTTAAGTAGAGGAAAAAGGAGGAGACATAAAAGTCACTAAAGGTTTCAGAGTCGTCTTTAATCGTCATACTAATAACAATAACATTAATAATAATAATACTAATAGTAGTAAATTTGCTTGTATGCAAACGCTTAATTAAGGTGACAGTTTTTTGGTTTCTTGCTTATATCTCGAAAACAGTTACTTCTATCAATTTTTATCTTTTTACTAAAATTAAAGCTGATAAAATTTCCTACAAAATAGTTTTTTGCATTTTTCATGTAGGACTAACCATAAGCGAGATATAAGTTTGAAAATAATCAATATTTAAAAAAAAAGTGCTTTAACAAAAAATGTCTTGTGATTTAAAATACACTTAATTTATTGGGTCCAATACTTTATTAGAAGAAAAAGGAGGTGACTTAAAAGTCACTGAAGTCTTCAGAGTCGTTTTTAAATGCTGCATTTTCGTCTACGTCTCAAACATTGAAAACTGAATTACATTTTTGTTCAGTAACAGTTACAGTTTTCTTATTGGTTTTTTGCTTATATCTCGAAAACAGTTACTCCTATCAATTTTTATCTTTTTTTCAAAATTCAAGCTGAGAAAATTTCCTACAAAATAGTTATTTGCATTTTTCTTGTAGGACCAACCATAAGCGAGTTATAGAGTTGGATATAAATAATCTTTAAAAAAATTTGCTTTAAAATAAAATGTTTGAAAAACCGAAATTAAACTAAATTAATTAAGACTAACACTTTAGTAGAGGAAAAAGGAGAAGACATAAAAGTCACCAAAGTCTTGAGAGTCGTTTTTAGTCGTCATATTAATAACAATAACATTAATAATAATAATACTAATATTACTAAATTTGCTTATATGCAAGCGCTTAATTAAGGTAACAGTTTCTTGCTTATATCTCGAAAACAGTTCCTTCTATCAATTTTTATTTTTTTACTAAAATTAAAGCTGATAAAATTTCCTACAAAATAGTTATTTGCATTTTTCTTGTAGGACCAAGTATAAGCGAGTTATAAAGATGGATATAAATAATATTTAACAAAAATTTGCTTTAAAATAAAATGTTTGAAAAACCTAAATTAAACTAAATTAATTGAGTCTAACACTTTAGTATAGGAAAAAGGAGAAACCATAAGAGTCACCAAAGTCTTCAGAGTCGTTTTTGGTTGTCATATTAATAACAATAACATTAATAATAATAATAATAATAGTACTAAATTTGCTTATATGCAAGCGCTTTATTAAGGTAACAGTTTTTTGGTTTCTTGCTTATATCTCAAAAACAGTTACTCCTATCAATTTTTATCTTTTTACTAAAATTAAATCTGATAAAATTTCCTACAAAATAGTTATTTGCATTTTTCTTGTAGGACCAAGTATAAGCAAGTTATAAAGATGGATATAAATAATATTTAACAAAAATTTGCTTTAAAATAAAATGTTTGAAATACTGAAATTAAACTAAATTTATTGTGTCTAACACTTTAGTGGAGGAAAAAGGAGGACACATAAAAGTCACTAAAGGTTTCAGAGACGTCTTTAATCGTCATACTAATAACAATAACAATAATAATAATACTAATAGTACTAAATTTGCTTGTATGCAAACGCTTAATTAAGGTGACAGTTTTTTGGTATCTTGCTTATATCTCGAAAACAGTTACTCCTATCAATTTTTATTTTTTTACTAAAATTAAAGCTGATAAAATTTCCTACAAAATAGTTTTTTGCATTTTTCATGTAGGACTAACCATAAGCGAGATATAAGTTTGAAAGTAATTAATATTTAAAAAAAAAGTGCTTTAACAGAAAATGTCTTGTGATTTAAAATACACTTAATTTTATGGGTCCAATACTTTATTAAAAGAAAAAGGAGGTGACATAAAAGTCACCAAAGTCTTGAGAGTCGTTTTTAGTCGTCATATTAATAACAATAACATTAATAATAATAATACTAATAGTACTAAATTTGCTTATATGCAAGCGCTTAATTAAGGTAACAGTTTCTTGCTTATATCTCGAAAACAGTTACTCCTATCAATTTTTATTTTTTTACTAAAATTAAAGCTGATAAAATTTCCTACAAAATAGTTATTTGCATTTTTTATGTAAGACTAACCATAAGCGAGATATATGTTTGAAAATAATTAATATTTTAAAAAAAAGTGCTTTAACAGAAAATGTTTTGTGATTTAAAATACACTTAATTTATAAGGTCCAATACTTTATTAGAAGTAAAAGGAGGTGACATATAAGTCACTAAAGTCTTCAGAGTCGATTTTAAATGCTGCATTTTCGTCTTCGTCTCAAACATTGAAAACTGAGTTACATTTTTGTTCAGTAACAGTTACAGTTTTCTTATTGGTTTTTTGCTTATATCTCGAAAACAGTTACTTCTATCAATTTTTATCTTTCATTCAAAATTAAAGCTGATAAAATTTCCTACAAAATAGTTATGTGCATTTCTTTTGTAAGACCAACCATAAGCGAGTTATAGAGTTGGATATAAATAATCTTTAACAAAAATTTGCTTTAAAATAAAATGTTTGAAAAACCTAAATTAAACTAAATTAATTGAGTCTAACACTTTAGTATAGGAAAAAGGAGAAAACATAAAAGTCACCAAAGTCTTCAGAGTCGTTTTTGGTCGTCATATTAATAACAATAACATTAATAATAATAATACTAATAGTACTAAATTTGCTTATATGCAAGCGCTTTATTAAGGTAACAGTTTTTTGGTTTCTTGCTTATATCTCGAAAACAGTTACTCCTATCAATTTTTATCTTTTTACTAAAATTAAAGCTGATAAAATTTCCTACAAAATAGTTATTTGCATTTTTCTTGTAGGACCAAGTATAAGCGAGTTATAAAGATGGATATAAATAATATTTAACAAAAATTTGCTTTAAAATAAAATGTTTGAAATACTGAAATTAAACTAAATTAATTGTGTCTAACACTTTAGTGGAGGAAAAAGGAGGACACATAAAAGTCACTAAAGGTTTCAGAGACGTCTTTAATCGTCATACTAATAACAATAACATTAATAATAATAATACTAATAGTACTAAATTTGCTTGTATGCAAACGCTTAATTAAGGTGACAGTTTTTTGGTTTCTTGCTTATATCTCGAAAACAGTTACTCCTATCAATTTTTATCTTTTTACTAAAATTAAAGCTGATAAAATTTCCTACAAAATAGTTTTTTGCATTTTTCATGTAGGACTAACCATAAGCGAGATATAAGTTTGAAAATAATCAATATTTAAAAAAAAAGTGCTTTAACAAAAAATGTCTTGTGATTTAAAATACACTTAATTTATTGGGTCCAATACTTTATTAGAAGAAAAAGGAGGTGACTTAAAAGTCACTGAAGTCTTCAGAGTCGTTTTTAAATGCCGCATTTTCGTCTACGTCTCAAACACTGAAAACTGAATTACATTTTTGTTCAGTAACAGTTACAGTTTTCTTATTGGTTATTTGCTTATATCTCGAAAACAGTTACTCCTATCAATTTTTATCTTTTTTTCAAAATTCAAGCTGATAAAATTTCCTACAAAATAGTTATTTGCATTTTTCTTGTAGGACCAACCATAAGCGAGTTATAGAGTTGGATATAAATATTCTTTAACAAAAATTTGCTTTAAAATAAAATGTTTGAAAAACCGAAATTAAACTAAATTAATTAAGACTAACACTTTAGTAGAGGAAAAAGGAGAAGACATAAAAGTCACCAAAGTCTTGAGAGTCGTTTTTAGTCGTCATATTAATAACAATAACATTAATAATAATAATACTAATATTACTAAATTTGCTTATATGCAAGCGCTTAATTAAGTTAACAGTTTCTTGCTTATATCTCGAAAACAGTTCCTTCTATCAATTTTTAATTTTATACTAAAATTAAAGCTGATAAAATTTCCTACAAAATAGTTATTTGCATTTTTCTTGTAGGACCAAGTATAAGCGAGTTATAAAGGTGGATATTAATAATATTTAACAAAAATTTGCTTTAAAACAAAATGTTTGAAAAACCTAAATTAAACTAAATTAATTGAGTCTAACACTTTAGTATAGGAAAAAGGAGAAAACACAAAAGTCACCAAAGTCTTCAGAGTCGTTTTTGGTCGTCATATTAATCACAATAACATTAATAATAATAATACTAATAGTACTAAATTTGCTTTTATGCAAGCGCTTTATTAAGGTAACAGTTTTTTGGTTTCTTGCTTATATCTCGAAAACAGTTACTCCTATCAATTTTTATCTTTTTACTAAAATTAAAGCTGATAAAATTTCCTACAAAATAGTTATTTGCATTTTTCATGTAGGGCTAACCATAAGCGAGATATAAGTTTGAAAATAATTAATATTTAAAAAAAAAGTGCTTTAACAGAAAATGTCTTGTGATTTAAAATACACTTAATTTATTGGGTCCAATACTTTATTAGAAGAAAAAGGAGGTGACATAAAAGTTACTGAAGTCTTCAAAGTCGTTTTTAAATGATGCATTTCCGTCTTCGTCTCAAACATTGAAAACTGAATTACATTTTTGTTCAGTAACTGTAACAGTTTTCACTTTGGTTTTTTGCTTATATCTCGAAAACAATTACTCCTATCAATTTTTATCTTTCTTTCAAAATTAAAGCTGATAAAATTTTCTACAAAATAGTTATTTGCATTTCTTTTGTAAGACCAACCATAAGCGAGTTATAGAGTTGGATATAAATAATCTTTAACAAAAATTTGCTTTAAAATAAAATGTTTGAAAAACCTAAATTAAACTAAATTAACTGAGTCTAACACTTTAGTATAGGAAAAAGGATAAGACATAAAAGTCACCAAAGTCTTCAGAGTCGTTTTTGGTCGTCATATTAATAACAATAACATTAATAATAATAATACAAATAGTACTAAATTTGCTTATATGCAAACGCTTAATTAAGGTAACAGTTTTTTGGTTTCTTGCTTATATCTCGAAAACAGTTACTTCTATCAATTTTTATCTTTTAACTAAAATTAAAGCTGATAAAATTTCCTACAAAATAGTTATTTGCATTTTTCATGTAGGACTAACCATAAGCGAGATATAAGTTTGAAAATAATTAATATTTAAAAAAAAAGTGCTTTAACAGAAAATGTCTTGTGATTTAAAATACACTTAATTTTATGAGTCCAATACTTTATTAGAAGCAAAAGGAGGTGACATAAAAGTCACCAAAGTCTTGAGAGTCGTTTTTAGTCGTCATATTAATAACAATAACATTAATAATAATAATACTAATAGTACTAAATTTGCTTATATGCAAGCTCTTAATTAAGGTAACAGATTCTTGCTTATATCTCGAAAACAGTTACTCCTATCAATTTTTATTTTTTTACTAAAATTAAAGCTGATAAAATTTCCTACAAAATAGTTATTTGCATTTTTTATGTAAGACTAACCATAAGCGAGATATAAGTTTGAAAATAATTAATATTTTAAAAAAAAGTGCTTTAACAGAAAATGTTTTGTGATTTAAAATACACTTAATTTATAAGGTCCAATAGTTTATTAGAAGAAAAATGAGGTGACATATAAGTCACTAAAGTCTTCAGAGTCGATTTTAAATGCTGCATTTTCGTCTTCGTCTCAAACATTGAACACTGAGTTACATTTTTGTTCAGTAACAGTTTCAGTTTTCTTATTGGTTTTTTGCTTATATCTCGAAAACAGTTACTCCTATCAATTTTTATCTTTCTTTCAAAATTAAAGCTGATAAAATTTCCTACAAAATAGTTATTTTTATTTTTCTTGTAGGACCAACCATAAGCGAGTTATAGAGTTGGATATAAATAATATTTAACAAAAACTTGCTTTAAAATAAAATGTTTGAAAAACTAAAATTAAACTAAATTAATTGTGTCTAACACTTTAGTAGAGGAAAATGGAGAAGACATAAAAGTCACTAAAGGTTTCAGAGTCGTCTTTAGTCGTCATATTAATAACAATAACATTAATAATAATAATACTAATAGTACTAAATTTGCTTATATGCAAGCGCTTAATTAAGGTAACAGTTTCTTGCTTATATCTCGAAAACAGTTACTTATATCAATTTTTATCTTTTTACTAAAATTAAAGCTGATAAAATTTCCTACAAAATAGTTATTTGCATTTTTCATGTTAGACTAACCATAAGCGAGATATAAGGTTAAAAATTATTAATATTTAAAAAAAAAGTGCTTTAACAGAAAATGTCTTGTGATTTAAAATACACTTAATTTATTGGGTCCAATACTTTATTAGAAGAAAAAGGAGGTGACATAAAAGTCGCTGAAGTCTTCAGAGTCGTTTTTAAATGCTGCATTTTCGTCTTCGTCTCAAACATTGAAAACTGAATTACATTTTTGTTCAGTAACTGTAACAGTTTTCACTTTGGTTTTTTGCTTATATCTCGAAAACAGTTACTTCTATCAATTTTTATTTTTCATTCAAAATTAAAGCTGATAAAATTTCCTACAAAATAGTTATTTGCATTTTTCTTGTAGGACCAACCATAAGCGAGTTATAGAGTTGGATTTAAATAATATTTAACAAAAATTTGCTTTAAAATAAAATGTTTGAAAAACTGAAATTAAACTAAATTAATTGTGTCTAACACTTTAGTAGTGGAAAAAGGAGAAGACATAAAAGTCACTGAAGTTTTTAGAGTCGTTTGTAAATGCTGCATTTTCGTCTTCGACGACAGTTACTGAACAAAAATGTAATTCAGTTTTCAATGTTTGAGACGAAGACGAAAATGCAGCATTTACTGTCACCTCCTTTTTCTTCTAATTAAGTATTGGACCCAACAAATTAAGTGTATTTTAAATCACAAGACATTTTCTGTTAAAACTCATTTTTAATTATTAATTATTTTCAAACTTACATCTCGCTTATGGTTAGTTCTACATGAAAAATGCAAATAACTATTTTGTAGGAAATTTTATCTCCTTTAATTTTGGTGAAATGGCAAAAATTGATAGGAGTAACTGTTTTCGAGATATAAGCAAAAAACAAAAAAACTGTTACCTTAATTAAGCGCTTGCATATAAGCAAATTTAGTACTACTAGTATTGTTATTATAAATGTTATTGTTATTAATATGACGACTAAAGACAACTCTAAGACTTTAGTGACTTTTATGTCTCCTCCTTTTTCCTCTACTAAAGTGTTAGACACAATTAATTTAGTTCAATTTCAGTTTTTCAAACATTTTATTTTAAAGCAAATTTTTGTTAAATATTAAAAACTATAAAATGGCTTAGATTGCCTAAAAACACAGATCACACATGATCTTTTGCATAGAAATGAGAAAACGCTCATGTAACACAAAATAAGCTCCATTTTTCCTTATTAAAAGTATTATTATTATTATTACTTTTATTAATATTACTATTATTTTTATTATTATTATTATTATTATTATTATTATTATTATTATTATTATTATTATTATTAATATTAAAATTATTATTTTTATTATTATTATTATTATTATTATTAGTAACTTTTGTATAGTAAATGTTTTTATACCAGTTTTAAAATGAGTTATTAATTTTAGACAATTTCTTGCCTAAAAACACAGATCACAGATGATCTCTTGCATAGAAATGAGAAAACGCTCATATAACACAAAATAAGCTTCATTTTTGCTTAGAAAACTAAGCTTATTTTTATTACTACTATTATTATTATTTTTATTATTATTATTACTATTATTATTATTATTATTATTAATTTTATTATTACATTGGTTACTATTACTATTATTATTATTATTATTATTATTATTATTATTATTATTATTATTATTATTATTATTATTATTATTATTAACTTTTGTATAGTAAATGTTTTTATACCAGTTTTAAAATGAGTTATTAATTTTAGACAATTTCTTGCCTAAAAACAGATCACAGATGATTTCTTGCATAGAAATTAGAAAACGCTCATATAACACACAAAATAAGTTTCATTTTTGCTTAGAAAACTAAGCTTACTTTTATTACTATTATTACTTTTATTATTATTATTATTATTATTATTATTATTATTATTATTATTATTATTATTATTATTATTATTATTATTATTATTATTATTATTATTATTATTATTATTATTATTATTATTATTATTATTAAAAATTATGTTAAACAGACAGAAAACGTCGTATTCTGACACAAAAAAACGAATTACGTTATAGACTTGACGAGAGCGGCGTATCTCGGACTCTTATAGGGTCAAAATGTATCTGTTTGGATTAAAACAAATTATTTTTGTTGTCTCTCAGTCTGAATTGTTCATCAGTTCAAACAAAAACGGCTTATTTTAGACGATCTTTTCTTTGAACAAGAAAACTTACATCGAACAGACTAAAAACGTATTAATCTGGCATAAAAGAGCAATTTATGTATCACTTTGAATAAAGGCAGCTAATCCTATTCGTTTCATTGCTTAAAATAGACAAAATTGTTAATAAATCTAACAAAAACGCTGTATTCTAGCACAAAATACTAATTACATTATAGTTTCGACGAGAATAGCTTATTTGGAATGATTCTATGCTTTCAAACGAGTAAATTTTTATTAAACAGATGCCAAACATCATGTTTTGTCCTATAAAAACATTTTATATTGCAGTTTGTATTAAAACAAAATATTTTTGTTGATTCTTTGTTAGAAGCAGCAAACCTAACATTAAAGAATCAGAAAACTTTGTATTCGGACACAAACCACCGAATTTTGCATCAGTTTAGACAAAAACGGTTGATTTTCGACAATATTTTCTTTGAACAAGAAAACTTATATCAAACTGACTAAAAACGTCTTCTTTTAGCACAAAACAAAAGATTTGCGTTATAGTCTTAACGAGAGCTGTTAATTTCAAACGGTTCTATGCTTTGAAACGAGTAAACTTTCACTGAACAGAGAAAAAACATCTTATTTCGCCTTTTAAAAACGATTCATGCCACAGTTAGGATAAAAACCAATTATTTTCGTTAATTCATTGTTACAAACAAGAAACCTTACATCAAAGTAACTGAAAACCCCTTATTCAGGCACAGAAACGAGTAAACTTTTATAGGACAGATGCAAAATATCATATTACCACATAAACCGTTATTTCAAAGCAAAGTATTAGCTTTTGCACTTGTTCAATTAAAGTTTGCTTACTTCGGAGTATGTAATCGTCCGAAATAATTTTTTTTTGTCAAAACTATAACGTAATTTGTTTTTTGAGCTTGAATATAGAGTTTTCATTACGTTTTATAGTAGTTTACTCTACTCTAAGCATAGAATCAAACAGTGTAATCCGCTTTTGTTAAAACTGATACATAATTTGCTCTTATTTTCGAGAATAAGACGTTTTCAATATGTTTGATAAAATTTTTCTTGTTTATAGCAAGGAATCGTTTAAAATAAGCTGTATTTGCCTAAACTGAAACGTAATTCGATATTTGTGCATGGATACGAAGTTTTCAGTTTCTTTGACGTGAAATTTCTTGTTGCAAAAGGTAATAACTTGCTTTAAAACAACGCTTTATATGGTAATATGTGGTTTTGCATCTGCCCCATAAAAGTTCATTAGTTTGGAATCATAAAATCGTTTGAAATAAACAGTGCTGGTCAAAACTATAACGTAAATTATTTCTTTGAGACGAAATTTAAAGTTTTCATTAAGTTTTATACAAGTTTACTCTATTCTAAGTAAAGGAGTAATCAGGATAAATTGCTTTTATCTAGAGTAATATATAATTTGCAGTTTTCAGCCAGAATAAGACTGAATTAAGAATTAATCTTTTTAATGTAAGTTTTTGTATTCAAAACAAAGGATCGTCTAAAGCAAGCAGTTTTTTTCCAGACTGAAACGTAATTCGAATTTCTGTGCCTGAATAAGGGGTTTTTAGTTACTTTGATGTAAGGTTTCTTGTTTGTAACAATGAATTAACGAAAATAATTGGTTTTTATCCTAACTGTGGCATGAATCGTTTTTAAAAGACGAAATAAGATGTTTTTCCTCTGTTCAGAGAAAGTTTACTCGTTTCAAAGCATAGAACCGTTTGAAATTAACAGCTCTCGTTAAGGCTGTAACGCAGATCTTTTGTTTTGTGCTAAAATAAGACGTTTTTAGTCAGTTTGATATAAGTTTTCTTGTTCAAAGCAAAATATTGTCGAAAATCAACCGTTTTTGTCTAAACTGATACAAAATTCGGTGGTTTGTGTCCGAATACAAAGTTTTCAGATTCTTTAATGCTAGGTTTGCTGCTTCTAACAAAGAATCAACGAAAATATTTTGTTTTAATACAAACTGCAATATAAAATGTCTTTATTGGACAAAACATGATGTTTGGCATCTGTTTAATAAAAATTCACTCGTTTGGAAGCATAGAATCATTCCAAATAAGCTATTCTCGTCGAAACTATAATGTAATTAGTATTTTGTGCTAGAATACAGCGTTTTTGTTAGATTTATTAACAATTTTGTCTATTTTAAGCAATAAAACGAATAGAATTAGCTGCCTTTATTCAAAGTGATACATAAATTGCTCTTTTATGCCAGATTAATACGTTTTTAGTCTGTTCGATGTAAGTTTTCTTGTTCAAAGCAAAATATTGTCGAAAATCAACCGTTTTTGTCTAAACTGATACAAAATTCGGTGGTTTGTGTCCGAATACAAAGTTTTCAGATTCTTAAATGTTAGGTTTGCTGCATCTAACAAAGGATCAACGAAAATATTTTGTTTTAATACAAACTGCAATATAAAATGTCTTTATGTTTAATAAAAATTTACTCGTTTGGAAGCATAGAATCATTCCAAATTAGCTATTCTCGTCGAAACTATAATGTAATTAGTATTTGGTGCTAGAATACAGCGTTTTTGTTATGATTTATTAACAATTTTGTCTATTTTAAGCAATGAAACGAATAGGATTAGCTGCCTTTATCCAAAGTGATACATAAATTGCTTTTTTATGCCAGATTAATACGTTTTTAGTCTGTTCGATGTAAGTTTTCTTGTTCAAAGCAAAAAATCGTCTAAAATAAGCCGTTTTTGTTTAAACTGATGAACAATTTAGACTGAGAGTCAACAAAAATAATTTGTTTTAATCCAAACTGATTTGTTCAGTAACTGTAACAGTTTTCACTTTGGTTATTTGCTTATATCTCGAAAACAATTACTCCTATCAATTTTTATCTATCCTTCAAAATTAAAGCTAATAAAATTTCCTACAAAATAGTTATTTGCATTTCTTTTGTAAGACCAACCATAAGCGAGTTATAGAGTTGGATATAAATAATATTTAACAAAAATTTGCTTTAAAATAAAATGTTTGAAAACAGTTACTCCTATCAATTTTTATCTTTTTACTAAAATTAAAGCTGATAAAATTTCCTACACAATAGTTATTTGCATTTTTCTTGTAGGACCAAGTATAAGCGAGTTATAAAGATGGATATAAATAATATTTAACAAAAATTTGCTTTAAAATAAAATGTTTGAAATACTGAAATTAAACTAAATAAATTGTGTTTAACACTTTAGTAGAGGAAAAAGGAGAAGACATAAAAGTCACTAAAGGTTTCAGAGTCGTCTTTAATCGTCATACTAATAACAATAACCTTAATAATAATAATACTAATAGTACTAAATTTGCTTGTATGCAAACGCTTAATTAAGGTGACAGTTTTTTGGTTTCTTGCTTATATCTCGAAAACAGTTACTCCTATCAATTTTTATCTTTTTACTAAAATTAAAGCTGATAATACATTTTTAATGTAATTCAGTTTTCAATGTTTGAGACGAAGACGAAAATGCATCATTTAAAAACGACTCTGAAGACTTCAGTGACTTTTATGTCACCTCCTTTTTCTTCTAATAAAGTATTGGACCCAATAAATTAAGTGTATTTTAAATCACAAGACATTTTCTGTTAATGCACTTTTTTTTAAATATTAATAATTTTTAAACTTATATCTCGCTTATGGTTAGTCCTACATAAAAAATGCAAATAACTATTTTGAAGGAAATTTTATCTGCTTTAATTTTAGTAAAAAGATAAAAATTGATAGGAGTAACTGTTTTCGAAATATAAGCAAGAAACTGTTACCTTAATTAAGCGCTTGCATATAAGAAAATTTAGTAATATTAGTATTATTATTATTTATGTTATTGTTATTAATATGACGACTAAAAGCGACTCTCAAGACTTTGGTGACTTTTATGTCTTCTCCTTTTTCCTCTACTAAAGTGTTAGTCTTAATTAATTTAGTTTAATTTCGGTTTTTCAAACATTTTATTTTAAAGCAAATTTTTGTTAAAGATTATTTACATCCAACTCTATAACTCGCTTATGGTTGGTCCTACAAGAAAAATGCAAATAACTATTTATGTAGGAAATTTTATCAGCTTGAATTTTGAAAAGTAAATAAAAATTGATAGGAGTAACTGTTTTCGAGATATAAGCAAAAAACCAATAAGAAAACTGTAACTGTTACTGAACAAAAATGTAATTCAGTTTTCAATGTTTGAGACGAAGACGAAAATGCAGAATTTAATAACGACTCTGAAGGCTTCAGTGACTTTTATGTCTCCTCCTTTTTCTTCTAATAAAGTGTTGGACCCAATAAATTAAGTGTATTTTAAATCACAAGACATTTTCTGTTAAAGCACATTTTTTTTAATTAATAATTATTTTTAAACTTATATTTCGCTATAATAAGTCCTACATGAAAAATGCAAATAACGATTTGTAGGAAATTTTTTCAGCTTTAATTTTAGTAAAAAATAAAAATTGTTTGGAGTAAATGTTTTCGAGATATAAGCAAAAAACCAAAAAAATTGTTACCTTAAATAAGCGCTTGCATATAAGCAAATTTAGTACTACTAGTATTGTTATTATAAATGTTATTGTTATTAATGTGACGACCAAAGACAACTCTAAGACTTTAGTGACTTTTATGTCTCCTCCTTTTTCCTCTACTAAAATGTTAGACCCAATTAATTTAGTTTAATTTCAGTTTTTCATACATTTTATTTTAAAGCAAATTTTTGTTAATGATTATTTATATCCAACTCTATATAAATTAATTGGGTCTAACGCTTTAGTAGAGGAAAAAGGAGGAGACGTAAAATTCACCAAAGCTGATAAAATTTCCTACAAAATAGTTATTTGCATTTTTCTTGTAGGACCAACCATAAGCGAGTTATAGAGTTGGATATAAATAATCTCTAACAAAAATTTGCTTTAAAATAAAATGTTTGAAAAACCGAAATTAAACTAAATTAATTAAGATTAACACTTTAGTAGAGGAAAAAGGAGAAGACATAATAGTCACCAAAGTCCTGAGAGTCGTTTTTAGTCATCATATTAATAACAATAACATTAATAATAATAATACTAATAGTACTAAGTTTGCTTATATGCAAGCGCTTAATTAAGGTAACAGTTATTTGGTTTCTTGCTTATGTCTCGAAAACAGTTACTTCTATCAATTTTTATCTTTTTACTAAAATTAAAATAAAATTTCCTACAAAATAGTTATTTGCATTTTTCGTGTAGGACTAACCATAAGCGAGATATAAATTTAAAAATTATTAATATTTAAAAAAAAGTGCATTAACAGAAAATGTCTTGTGATTTAAAATACACTTAATTTATTGGGTCCAATACTTTATTAGAAAAAAAAGGAGGTGACATAAAAGTCGCTGAAGTCTTCAGAGTCGTTTTTAATGCTGCATTTACGTCTTCGTCTCAAATATTGAAAACTAAATTACATTTTTGTTCAGTAACTGTAACAGTTTTCACTTTGGTTTTTTGCTTATATCTCGAAAACAGTTACTCCTATCAAATTTTATCTTTCATCCAAAATTAAAGCTGATAAAATTTCCATCAAAATAGTTATTTACATTTTTCTTGTAGGACCAAGCATAAACGAGTTATAGAGTTGGACATAAATAATATTTAACAAAAATTTGCTTTAAAATAAAATGTTTGAAAAACCGAAATTAAACTAAATTAATTGAGTCTAACACTTTAGTATAGGAAAAAGGAGAAGACATAAAAGTCACTAAAGTCTTCAGAGTCGTTTTTAAATGTTGCATTTTCGTTTTCGTCTCAAACATTGAAAACTGAATTACATTTTTGTTCAGTAACAGTTACAGTTTTCTTATTGGTTTTTTGCTTATGTCTCGAAAACCGTTACACCTATCAAATTTTATCTTTCTTTCAAAATTAAAGCTGGTAAAATTTCCAACAAAATAGTTATTTGCATTTTTCTTGTAGGACCAAACATAAGCGAGTTATAGAGATGGATATAAATAATATTTAACAAAAATTTGCATTAAAATAAAATGTTTGAAAAACTAAAATTAAACTAAATTAATTAAGACTAACACTTTAGTGGAGGAAAAAGTAGAAGACATAAAAGTCACCAAAGTCTTGAGAGTCGTTTTTAGTCGTCATATTAATAACAATAACATTAATAATAATAATACTAATAGTACTAAATTTGCTTATATGCAAGCGCTTAATTAAGGCAACAGTTTCTTGCTTATATCTCGAAAACAGTTACTCCTATCAATTTTTATCTTTTTACTAAAATTAAAGCTGATAAAATTTCCTACAAAATAGTTATTTGCATTTTTCATGTAGGACTAACCATAAGCGAGATATAAGTTTGAAAATAATTAATATTTAAAAAAAAAGTGCTTTAACAGAAAATATTTTGTGATTTAAAATACACTTAATTTATTAGGTCCAATACTTTATTAGAAGAAAAAGGAGGTGACATATAAGTCACTGAAGTCTTCAGAGTCGATTTTAAATGCTGCATTTTCGTCTTCGTCTCAAACATTGAAAACTGAATTACATTTTTGTTCGGTAACAGTTACAGTTTTCTTATTGGCTTTTTGCTTATATCTCGAAAACAGTTACTCCTATCAGTTTTTATCTTTTTTTTAAAATTAAAGCTGATAAAATTTCCTACAAAATAGTTATTTGCATTTTTCTTGTAGGACCAACTATAAGCGAGATATAAGTTTGAAAATAATTAATATTTAAAAAAAAGTGCTTTAACAGAAAATGTTTAGTGATTTAAAATACACTTAATTTATTAGGTCCAATACTTTATTAGAAGAAAAAGGAGGTGACATATAAGTCACTGAAGTCTTCTGAGTCGATTTTAAATGCTGCATTTTCGTCTTCGTCTCAAACATTGAAAACTGAATTACATTTTTGTTCAGTAACAGTTACAGTTTTCATATTGGTTTTTTGCTTATATCTCGAAAACAGTTACTTCTATCAATTTTTATCTTTCTTTTAAAATTAAAGCTGATAAAATTTCCTACAAAATAGTTATTTGCATTTTTCTTGTAGGACCAACCATAAGCGAGTTATAGAGTTGGATATAAATAATATTTAACAAAAACTTGCTTTAAAATAAAATGTTTGAAAAACTAAAATTAAACTAAATTAATTGTGTCTAACACTTTAGTAGAGGAAAAAGGAGAAGACATAAAAGTCACTAAAGGTTTCAGAGTCGTCTTTAATCGTCATATTAATAACAATAACATTAATAATAACAATACTAATAGTACTAAATTTGCTTACATGCAAACGCTTAGTTAAGGTAACAGTTTTTTGGTTTCTTGCTTATATCTCAAAAACAGTTACTTATATCAATTTTTATTTTTTTACAAACATTAAAGCTGATAAAATTTCCTACAAAATAGTTATTTGAATTTTTCATGTAAGACTAACCATAAGCGAGATATAAGTTTAAAAATTATTAATATTTAAAAAAAAAGTGCTTTAACAGAAAATGCCTTGTGATTTAAAATACACTTAATTTATTGGGTCCAATACTTTATTAGAAGAAAAAGGAGGTAACATAAAAGTCGCTGAAGTCTTCAGAGTCGATATTAAATGCTGCATTTTCGTATTCGTCTCAAACATTGAAAACTGAATTACATTTTTGTTCAGTTACTGTAACAGTTTTCACTTTGGTTTTTTGCTTATATCTCGAAAACAGTTACTTTTATCAATTTTTATTTTTCTTTCAAAATTAAAGCTGATAAAATTTCCTACAAAAGAGTTATTTGCATTTCTTTTATAAGACCAACCATAAGCGAGTTATTGAGTTGGATATAAATAATCTTTAACAAAAATTTGCTTTAATAGTAATAAAAGTAATAATAATAATAATACTTTTAATAAGGAAAAATAAAGTTTATTTTGTGTGTTACATGAGCGTTTTCTCATTTCTATGCAAAAGATCATGTGTGATCTGTGTTTTTAGGCAATCTAAGCCATTTTATAGTTTTTAGGCAAGAAATTGGCTAAAATTAATCACTCATTTTAAAACTGGTATAAAAACAATACTATACAAAAGTTATAATCGGTTTTTAATAATAATAATTATAATAATAATAATAATAATAATAATAATAATAGACGAAGACGAAAATGCAGCATTTTTACTTTTATGTCATCTTCTTTTTCTTTTAATAAAGTATTGGACCGAATAAATTAAAAAATATTTATTTGCATTTTTCATGTAGGACTAACCATAAGCGAGATATAAGTTTGAAAATAATTACTATTGTTATTATTGTTATTATTATTATTAACATTATTATTGTTATTAATATTATTATTATTATTACTATTATTGTTATTATTATTATTATTATTATTATTATTATTAATATTATTATTATTAAAAACCGATTATAACTTTTGTATAGTAAATGTTTTTATACCAGTTTTAAAATGAGTTATTAATTTTAGACAATCTCTTGCCTAAAAACACAGATCACAGATGATCTCTTGAATAGAAATGAGAAAACGCTCATATAACACAAAATAAGCTTTATTTTTGCTTAGAAAACTAAGCTTACTTTTATTACTACTATTATTTTTATTATTATTATTATTAATATTATTATTATTAGAAACCGATTATAACTTTTGTATAGTAAATGTTTTTATACCAGTTTTAAAATGAGTTATTAATTTTATTCAATTTCTTGCCTAAAAACACATCACAGATGATCTCTTGCATAGAAATGAGAAAACGATCATATAACACACAAAATAAGCTTCATTTTTGCTTAGAAAACTAAGCTTACTTTTATTACTATTATTATTATTTTTATTATTATAATTATTATTATTAATATTACGCTCATGTAACACAAAATAAGCTTAATTTTTCCTATTAAAAGTATTATTATTTTTATTTCTTTTGTTACTATTACCATTATTATTATTATTATTATTATTATTATTAATATTAACTTTTGTATAGTAAATGTTTTTATACCAGTTTTAAAATGGGTTATTAATTTTAGACAATTTCTTGCCTAAAAACAGATCACAGATGATTTCTTGCATAGAAATTAGAAAACGCTCATATAACACACAAAATAAGCTTCATTTTTGCTTAGAAAACTAAGCTTACTTTTATTACTATTATTACTTTTATTATTATTATTATTATTATTATTATTATTATTATTATTATTATTATTATTATTATTACTATTTTTATTATTATTATTATTATTATTATTATTATTATTATTATTATTATTATTATTATTATTATTATTACTATTATTTTTATTATTATTATTATTATTATTATTGTTATTATTATTATTATTAAAAACTTATATTAAACAGATAGAAAACGTCGTATTCTGACACAAAAAACGAATTACGTTATTGACTTGACGAGAACGGCGTATCTCGGACTCTTATAGGACTCTTATAGGGTCAAAAAGTATCAGTTTGGATTAAAACAAATTATTTTTGTTGACTCTCAGTCTGAATTGTTCATCAGTTCAAACAAAAACGGCTTATTTTAGACGATCTTTTGCTTTGAACAAGAAAACTTACATCGAACAGACTAAAAACGTATTAATCTGGCATAAAAGAGCAATTTATGTATCACTTTGGATAAAGGCAGCTAATCCTATTCGTTTCATTGCTTAAAATAGACAAAATTGTTGATAAATCTAACAAAAAGCCTGTATTCTAGCACCAAATACTAATTACATTATAGTTTCGACGAGAATAGCTTATTTGGAATGGTTCTATGCTTCCAAACGAGTAAATTTTTATTAAACAGATGCCAAACATCATGTTTTGTCCTATAAAGACATTTTATATTGCAGTTTGTATTAAAACAAAATATTTTCGTTGATTCTTTGTTAGAAGCAGCAAACCTAACATTAAAGAATCTGAAAACTTTGTATTCGGACACAAACCACCGAATTTTGTATCAGTTTAGACAAAAACGGTTGATTTTCGACAATATTTTGCTTTGAACAAGAAAACTTATATCAAACTGACTAAAAACGTCTTATTTTAGCACAAAACAAAAGATTTGCTTTATAGTCTTAACGAGAGCTGTTAATTTCAAACGGTTCTATGCTTTGAAACGAGTAAACTTTCACTGAACAGAGGAAAAACATCTTATTTCGCCTTTTAAAAACGATTCATGCCACAGTTTATTATTATTATTATTATTTTTATTATTATTATTATTATTACTATTATTTTTATTATTATTATTACTATTATTATTATTATTATTATTATTATTATTATTATTATTATTATTATTATTATTAATATTATTATTATTAAAAACCGATTATAACTTTTGTATAGTATTGTTTTTATACCAGTTTTAAAATGAGTGATTAATTTCAGCCAATTTCTTGCCTAAAAACTATAAAATGGCTTAGATTGCCTAAAAACACAGATCACAGATGATCTCTTGAATAGAAATGAGAAGACGCTCATATAACACAAAATAAGCTTTATTTTTGCTTAGAAAACTAAGCTTACTTTTATTACTACTATTATTATTATTATTTTTATTATTATTATTATTATTACTATTATTTTTATTATTATTATTAATATTATTATTATTAAAAACCGATTATAACTTTTGTATAGTAAATGTTTTTATACCAGTTTTAAAATGAGTTATTAATTTTATTCAATTTCTTGCCTAAAAACACATCACAGATGATCTCTTGCATAGAAATGAGAAAACGCTCATATAACACACAAAATAAGCTTCATTTTTGCTTAGAAAACTAAGCTTACTTTTATTACTATTATTATTATTTTTATTACTATTATTATTATTATTATTATTATTATTAATATTATTATTATTATTACTAATATTATTATTATTATTATTATTATTATTATTATTATTATTATTATCATTATTAACTTTTGCATAGTAAATGTTTTTATACCAGTTTTAAAATGTTATTAATTTTAGATGATTTCTTGCATAGAAATGAGAAAACGCTCATATAACACACAAAATAAGCTTCATTTTTGCTTAGAAAACTAAGCTTACTTTTATTACTATTATTATTTTTATTATTATTATTATTATTATTACTATTATTATTATTATTATTATTATTATTGTTATTATTATTATTATTATTAAAAACTTATATTAAACAGACAGAAAACGTCGTATTCTGACACAAAAAAACGAATTACGTTATAGACTTGACGAGAACGGCGTATCTCGGACTCTTATAGGGTCAAAAAGTATCAGTTAGGATTAAAACAAATTATTTTTGTTGACTCTCAGGCTGAATTGTTCATCAGTTCAAACAAAAACGGCTTATTTTAGACGATCTTTTGCTTTGAACAAGAAAACTTACATCGAACAGACTTAAAACGTTTTAATCTGGCATAAAAGAGCAATTTATGTATCACTTTGGATAAAGGCAGCTAATCCTATTCGTTTCATTGCTTAAAATAGACAAAATTGTTAATAAATCTAACAAAAACGCTGTATTCTAGCACCAAATACTAATTACATTATAGTTTCGACGAGAATAGCTTATTTGGAATGATTCTATGTTTCCAAACGAGTAAATTTTTATTAAACAGATGCCAAACATCATGTTTTGTTCTGTAAAGACATTTTATATTGCAGTTTGTATTAAAACAAAATATTTTCGTTGATCCTTTGTTAGAAGCAGCAAACCTAACATTTAAGAATCTGAAAATTTTGTATTCGGACACAAACTACCGAATTTTGTATCAGTTTAGACAAAAATGGTTGATTTTCGACAATATTTTGCTTTGAACAAGAAAACTTTTATCAAACTAACTAAAATCGTCTTGTTTTAGCACAAAACAAAAGATTTGCTTTATAATCTTAACGAGAGCTGTTAATTTCAAACGGTTCTATGCTTTGAAACGAGTAAACTTTCACTGAACAGAGGAAAAACATCTTATTTCGCCTTTTAAAAACGATTCATGCCACAGTTTGGATAAAAACCAATTATTTTCGTTAATTCATTGTTACAAACAAGAAATCTTACATCAAAGTAACTGAAAATCCCTTATTCAGGCACAGAAATTCGAATTACGTTTCAGTCTGAACAAAAACTGCTTACTTTAGACGATCCTTTGTTTTGAATACAAAAACTTACATTAAAAAGATTAAAAACGTCTTATTCTGGCTGAAAACTGCAAATTATATATTACTCTAGATAAAAGCAATTTATCCTGATTACTCCTTTGCTTAGAATAGAGTAAACTTGTATAAAACTTAATGAAAACTTTAAATTTCGTCTCAAAGAAATAAATTACGTTATAGTTTTGACCAGCACTGTTTATTTCAAACGATTTTATGATTCGAAACTAATGAACTTTTATGGGGCAGATGCAAAACCACATATTACCATATAAAGCGTTGTTTTAAAGCAAATTATTACCTTTTGCAACAAGAAATTTCACGTCAAAGAAACTGAAAACTTCGTATCCATGCACAAATATCGAATTACGTATCAGTTTAGGCAAATACAGATTATTTTAAACGATTTCTTGCTATAAACAAAAAAAATTTTATCAAACATATTGAAAACGTCTTATTCTCGAAAATAAGAGCATATTATGTATCAGCTTTAACAAATGCGGATTACTCCGTTTGATTCTATGCTTAGAGTAGAGTAAACTACTATAAAACGTAATGAAAACTCTATATTCAGGCTCAAAAGAACAAATTACGTTATAGTTTTGACAAAAAAAAAACTATTTCGGACGATTACATACTTCGAAGTAAGCAAACTTTAATTGAACAAGTGCAAAAGCTAATACTTTGCTTTAAAATAACGATTTATGTGGTAATATGGTATTTTGCATCTGTCCTATAAAAGTTTACTCGTTTCGCTCCATTGAATCATTCGAAATAAATTATTTTGACACAACAACGAAAATAATTTGTTTTTGTTTAAACTGTAACATGTCGTTTTTATAAAACGAACTAAGACGTTTGGCATCTGTTTAGTGAAAGTTTTCTCGTTTGGGGGCATAAAATCGTTTGAAATTAACAGTTCTGGTCAAAACTATAACGTAGATTATTTCTTTGAGACGAAATTTAAAGTTTTCGTTAAGTTTTATACAAGTTTGCTCTATTCTAAGCAAAGGAGTAATCAGGATAAACTGCTTTTATTCAAAGTAATACATAATTTGCAGTTTTCAGCCAGAATAAGACGTTTTAATCTTTTTAATGTAAGTTTTTGTATTCAAAACAAAGGATCGTCTAAAGTAAGCAGTTTTTGTCCAGACTGAAACGTAATTCGAATTTCTGTGCCTGAATAAGGGGTTTTCAGTTACTTTGATGTAAGGTTTCTTGTTTGTAACAATGAATTAACGAAAATAATTGGTTTTCATTCTAACTGTGGCATGAATCGTTTTTAAAAGGCGAAATAAGATGTTTTTCCTCTGTTCAGTGAAAGTTTACTCGTTTCAAAGCATAGAACTGTTTGAAATTAACAGCTCTCGTTAAGACTATAACGCAGATCTTTTGTTTTGTGCTAAAATAAGACGTTTTTAGTCAGTTTGATATAAGTTTTCTTGTTCAAAGCAAAATATTGTCGAAAATCAACCGTTTTTGTCTAAACTGATACAAAATTCGGTGGTTTGTGTCCGAATACAAAGTTTTCAGATTCTTTAATGTTAGGTTTGCTGCTTCTAACAAAGAATCAACGAAAATATTTTGTTTTAATACAAACTGCAATATAAAATGTCTTTAAAGGACAAAACATGATGTTTGGCTTCGGTTTAATAAAAATTTACTCGTTTGGAAGCATAGAATCATTCCAAATAAGCTATTCTCGTCGAAACTATTATGTAATTAGTATTTTGTGCTAGAATACAGCGTTTTTGTTAGATTTATTAACAATTTTGTCTATTTTAAGCAATGAAACGAATAGGATTAGCTGCCTTTATCCAAAGTGATACATAAATTGCTCTTTTATGCCAGATTAATACGTTTTTAGTCTGTTCGATAAAAGTTTTCTTGTTCAAAGCAAAAGATCGTCTAAAATAAGCCGTTTTTGTTTGAACTGATAAACAATTCAGACTGAGAGTCAACAAAAATAATTTTTTTTAATCCAAACTGATACTTTTTGACCCTATAAGAGTCCTATAAGAGTCCGAGATACGCCGATCTCGTCAAGTCTATAACGTAATTCGTATTTTTGTGTGAGAATACGACGTTTTCTGCCTGTTTAATATAATTTTTTAATAATAATAATAATAATAATGACAATAATAATAATAATAATAATAATAATAATAATAATAATAGTAATAGTAACAAAAGTAATAATAATATTAATACTTTTATTAAGGAAAAATGAAGCTTATTTTGTGTGTTACATGAGCGTTTTCTCATTTCTATGCAAAAGATCATGTGTGATCTGTGTTTTTAGGCAATCTAAGCCATTTTATAGTTTTTAGGCAAAAAATTGTCTAAAGTAAATCACTCATTTTAAAACTGGTATAAAAACATTTACTATACAAAAGTTATAATCGGTTTTAATAATAATAATATTAATAATAATAATAAAAATAATAATAATAATAGCAATTATAATAATAAAAATAATAGTAATAATAATAATAATAATAATAAAAATAATAATAATAGTAGTAATAAAAGTAAGCTTAGTTTTCTAAGCAAAAATGAAGCTTATTTTGTGTTATATGAGCGTTTTCTCATTTCTATGCAAGAGATCATCTGTGATCGGTGTTTTTAGGCAAGAAATTGTCTAAAATTAATAACTCATTTTAAAACTGGTATAAAAACATTTACTATACAAAAGTTATAATCGGTTTTTAATAATAATAATATTAATAATAATAATAATAATAATAATAATAATAATAATAATAATAATAATAATAAAAATAATAGTAATAATAATAATAATAAAAATAATAATAATAGTAGTAATAAAAGTAAGCTTAGTTTTCTAAGCAAAAATGAAGCTTATTTTGTGTTATATGAGCGTTTTCTCATTTCTATGCAAGAGATCATCTGTGATCTGTGTTTTTAGGCAAGAAATTGTCTAAAATTAATAACTCATTTTAAAACTGGTATAAAAACATTTACTATACAAAAGTTATAATCGGTTTTTAATAATAATAATATTAATAATAATAATAATAATAATAATAATAATAATAATAATAATAATGACAATAATAATAATAATAATAATAATAATAATAATAATAATAATAATAATAGTAATAGTAACAAAAGTAATAATAATATTAATACTTTTATTAAGGAAAAATGAAGCTTATTTTGTGTGTTACATGAGCGTTTTCTCATTTCTATGCAAAAGATCATGTGTGATCTGTGTTTTTAGGCAATCTAAGCCATTTTATAGTTTTTAGGCAAAAAATTGTCTAAAGTAAATTACTCATTTTAAAACTGGTATAAAAACATTTACTATACAAAAGTTATAATCGGTTTTAATAATAATAATATAAATAATAATAATAATAATAATAATAATAGTAATTATAATATTAAAAATAATAGTAATAATAATAATAATAATAATAAAAATAATAATAATAGTAGTAATAAAAGTAAGCTTAGTTTTCTAAGCAAAAATTAAGCTTATTTTGTGTTATATGAGCGTTTTCTCATTTCTATGCAAGAGATCATCTGTGATCTGTGTTTTTAGGCAAGAAATTGTCTAAAATTAATAACTCATTTTAAAACTGGTATAAAAACATTTACTATACAAAAGTTATAATCGGTTTTTAATAATAATAATATTAATAATAATAATAATAATAATAATAATAATAATAATAATAATAATAATAATAGTAATAATAATAAAAATAATAGTAATAATAATAATAATAAAAATAATAATAATAGTAGTAATAAAAGTAAGCTTAGTTTTCTAAGCAAAAATGAAGCTTATTTTGTGTTATATGAGCGTTTTCTCATTTCTATGCAAGAGATCATCTGTGATCTGTGTTTTTAGGCAAGAAATTGTCTAAAATTAATAACTCATTTTAAAACTGGTATAAAAACATTTACTATACAAAAGTTATATTCGGTTTTTAATAATAATAATATTAATAAAAATAATAATAATAATAATAATAATAATAATAATAATAATAATAATAATAATAATAATAATAATAGTAATAATAATAAAAATAATAATAATAATAATAATAATAATAAAAATAATAATGATAGTAGTAATAAAAGTAAGCTTAGTTTTCTAAGCAAAAATGAAGCTTATTTTGTGTTATATGAGCGTTTTCTCATTTCTATGCAAGAGATCATCTATGATCTGTGTTTTTAGGCAAGAAATTGTCTAAAATTAATAACTCATTTTAAAACTGGTATAAAAACATTTACTATACAAAAGTTATAATCGGTTTTTAATAATAATAATATTAATAATAATAATAATAATAATAATAATAATAATAGTAATAATAATAATAAAAATAATAGTAATAATAATAAAAGTAATAATAATAGTAGTAATAAAAGTAAGCTTAGTTTTCTAAGCAAAAATGAAGCTTATTTTGTGTTAGATGAGCGTTTTCTCATTTCAATGCAAAAGATCAGGTGTGATCTGTGTTTTTAGGCAATCTAAGCCATTTTATAGTTTTTAAAATTTAACAAAAATTTGCTTTAAATTAAAATGTTTGAAAAACTGAAATTAAACTAAATTAACACTTTAGTAAAGGAAAAAGGAGACATAAAAGTCACTAAAGTCTTAGAGTTGTCTTTAGTCGTCATATTAATAACAATAACATTTATAATAACAATACTAGTAGTACTAAATTTGCTTATATGCAAGCGCTTAATTAAGGTAACAGTTTTTTGTTTTTTGCTTATATCTCGAAAACAGTTACTTCTATCAATTTTTAACTTTTCACCAAAATTAAAGGTGATAAAATTTCCTACAAAATAGTTATTTGCATTTTTCATGTAGAACTAACCATAAGCGAGATATAAGTTTGAAAATAATTAATAATTAAAAAAAAATGTGTTTTAACAGAAAATGTCTTGTGATTTAAAATACACTTAATTTATTGGGTCCAATACTTAATTAGAAGAAAAAGGAGGTGACAGTAAACGCTGCATTTTCATCTTCGTCTCAAACATTGAAAACTGAATTACATTTTTGTTCAGTAACAGTTACAGTTTTCTTATTGATTTTTTGCTTATATCTCGAAAACAGTTACTCCTATCAAATTTTATCTTTTTTCCTAAATTAAAGCTGATAAAATTTCCAACAAAATAGTTATTTACATTTTTCTTGTAGGACCAAGCATAAACGAGTTTTAGAGTTGGATATAAATAATATTTAACAAAAATTTGCTTTAAAATAAAATGCTTGAAAAACCGGAATTAAACTAAATTAATTGTGTCTAACACTTTAGTAGAGGAAAAAGGAGAAGACATAAAAGTCACTAAATGTTTCAGAGTCGTCTTTAGTCGTCATATTAATAACAATCACATTAATAATAATAATACTAATAGTACTAAATTTGCTTATATGCAAAGGCTTAATTAAGATAACAGTTTTTTGGTTTCTTGCTTATATCTCGAAAACAGTTACTCCTATCAATTTTTATCTCTTTTTCAAAATTAAAGCTGATAAAATTTCCTACAAAATAGTTATTTGCATTTTTTTGTAGGACCAACCATAAGCGAGTTATAGAGTTGGATATAAATAATCTTTAACAAAAATTTGCTTTAAAATAAAATGTTTGAAAAACCGATATTAAACCAAATTAATTGGGTCTAACACTTTAGTAGAGGAAAAAGAAGAAGACATAAAAGTCACCAAAGTCTTCAGAGTTGTTTTTAGTACTAAATTTGCTTATATGCAAACGCTTAATTAAGGTAACAGTTTTTTGGTTTCTTGCTTATATCTCGAAAACAGTTACTCCTATTAATTTTTATCTTTTTACTAAAATTAAAGCTGATAAAATTTCCTATAAAATAGTAATTTGCATTTTTCATGTAGGACTAAACATAAGCGAGATGTAAGTTTGAAAATAATTAATATTTAAAAAAAAAGTGCTTTAACAGAAAATGTCTTGTGATTTAAAATACACTTAATTTAATGGGTCCAATACTTTATTAGAAGAAAAAGGAGGTGACATAAAAGTCACTGAAGTCTTCAGAGTCGATTTTAAATTCTGCATTTTCGTCTTTGTCTCAAACATTGAAAACTGAATTACATTTTTGTTCAGTAGCAGTTACAGTTTACTTATTGGTTTTTTGCTTATATCTCGAAAACAGTTACTCCTATCAATTTTTATCTCTTTTTCAAAATTAAAGCTGATAAAATTTCCTACAAAATAGTTATTTGCATTTTTCTTGTAGGACCAACCATAAGCGCGTTATAGAGTTGGATATAAATAATCTTTAACAAAAATTTGCTTTAAAATAAAATGTTTGAAAAACCGAAATTAAACTAAATTAATTAAGACTAACACTTTAGTAGAGGAAAAAGGAGAAGACATAAAAGTCACCAAAGTCTTGAGAGTCGTTTTTAGTCGTCATATTAATAACAATAACATTAATAATAATAATACTAATATTACTAAATTTGCTTATATGCAAGCGCTTAATTAAGGTAACAGTTTCTTGCTTATATTTCGAAAACAGTTACTCCTATCAATTTTTATCTTTTTACTAAAATTAAAGCTAATAAAATATCTTACAAAATAGTTATTTGCATTTTTCTTGTAGGATCAAGCATAAACGAGTTATAGAGTTGGATATAAATAATATTTAACAAAAATTTGCTTTAAAATAAAATGCTTGAAAAACCGGAATTAAACTAAATTAATTGTGTCTAACACTTTAGTAGAGGAAAAAGGAAAAGACATAAAAGTCACTAAATGTTTCAGAGCCGTATTTTAGTCGTCATATTAATAACAATAACATTAATAATAATAATACTAGTAGTACTAAATTTGCTTAAATGCAAACGCTTAATTAAGGTAACAGTTTTTTGGTTTCTTGCTTATATCTCGAAAACAGTTACTTCTATCAATTTTTATCTCTTTTTCAAAATTAAAGCTGATAAAATTTCCTACAAAATAGTTATTTGCATTTTTTTGTAGGACCAACCATAAGCAAGTTATAGAGTTGGATATAAATAATCTTTAACAAAAATTTGCTTTAAAATAAAATGTTTGAAAAACCGATATTAAACCCAATGAATTGGGTCTAACACTTTAGTAGAGGAAAAAGAAGAAGACATAAAAGTCACCAAAGTCTTCAGAGTTGTTTTTAGTACTAAATTTGCTTATATGCAAGCGCTTAATTAAGGTAACAGTTTTTTGGTTTCTTGCTTATATCTCGAAAACAGTTACTCCTATTAATTTTTATTTTTTTACTAAAATTAAAGCTGATAAAATTTCCTACAAAATAGTAATTTGCATTTTTCATGTAGGACTAACCATAAGCGAGATGTAAATTTGAAAATAATTAATATTTAAAAAAAAAGTACTTTAACAGAAAATGTCTTGTGATTTAAAATACACTTAATTTAATGGGTCCAATACTTTATTAGAAAAAAAAGGAGGTGACCTAAAAGTCACTGAAGTCTTCAGAGTCGATTTTAAATTCTGCATTTTCGTCTTTGTCTCAAACATTGAAAACTGAATTACATTTTTGTTCAGTAACAGTTACAGTTTTCTTATTGGTTTTTTGCTTATATCTCGAAAACAGTTACTCCTATCAATTTTTATCTCTTTTTCAAAATTCAAGCTGATAAAATTTCCTACAAAATAGTTATTTGCATTTTTCTTGTAGGACCAACCATAAGCGCGTTATAGAGTTGGATATACATAATCTTTAACAAAAATTTGCTTTAAAATAAAATGTTTGAAAAACCGAAATTAAACTAAATTAATTAAGACTAACACTTTAGTAGAGGAAAAAGGAGAAGACATAAAAGTCACCAAAGTCTTGAGAGTCGTTTTTAGTCGTCATATTAATAACAATAACATTAATAATAATAATACTAATATTACTAAATTTGCTTATATGCAAGCGCTTAATTAAGGTAACAGTTTCTTGCTTATATTTCGAAAACAGTTACTCCTATCAATTTTTATCTTTTTACTAAAATTAAAGCTAATAAAATATCTTACAAAATAGTTATTTGCATTTTTCTTGTAGGATCAAGCATAAACGAGTTATAGAGTTGGATATAAATAATATTTAACAAAAATTTGCTTTAAAATAAAATGCTTGAAAAACCGGAATTAAACTAAATTAATTGTGTCTAACACTTTAGTAGAGGAAAAAGGAAAAGACATAAAAGTCACTAAATGTTTCAGAGCCGTATTTTAGTCGTCATATTAATAACAATAACATTAATAATAATAATACTAGTAGTACTAAATTTGCTTAAATGCAAACGCTTAATTAAGGTAACAGTTTTTTGGTTTCTTGCTTATATCTCGAAAACAGTTACTTCTATCAATTTTTATCTCTTTTTCAAAATTAAAGCTGATAAAATTTCCTACAAAATAGTTATTTGCATTTTTTTGTAGGACCAACCATAAGCAAGTTATAGAGTTGGATATAAATAATCTTTAACAAAAATTTGCTTTAAAATAAAATGTTTGAAAAACCGATATTAAACCCAATTAATTGGGTCTAACACTTTAGTAGAGGAAAAAGAAGAAGACATAAAAGTCACCAAAGTCTTCAGAGTTGTTTTTAGTACTAAATTTGCTTATATGCAAGCGCTTAATTAAGGTAACAGTTTTTTGGTTTCTTGCTTATATCTCGAAAACAGTTACTCCTATTAATTTTTATTTTTTTACTAAAATTAAAGCTGATAAAATTTCCTACAAAATAGTAATTTGCATTTTTCATGTAGGACTAACCATAAGCGAGATGTAAATTTGAAAATAATTAATATTTAAAAAAAAAGTACTTTAACAGAAAATGTCTTGTGATTTAAAATACACTTAATTTAATGGGTCCAATACTTTATTAGAAAAAAAAGGAGGTGACCTAAAAGTCACTGAAGTCTTCAGAGTCGATTTTAAATGCTGCATTTTCGTCTTTGTCTCAAACATTGAAAACTGAATTACATTTTTGTTCAGTAACAGTTACAGTTTTCTTATTGGTTTTTTGCTTATATCTCGAAAACAGTTACTCCTATCAATTTTTATCTTTTTTTCAAAATTCAAGCTGATAAAATTTCCTACAAAATAGTTATTTGCATTTTTCTTGTAGGACCAACCATAAGCGCGTTATAGAGTTGGATATAAATAATCTTTAACAAAAATTTGCTTTAAAATAAAATGTTTGAAAAACCGAAATTAAACTAAATTAATTAAGACTAACACTTTAGTAGAGGAAAAAGAAAAAGACATAAAAGTCACCAAAGTCTTGAGAGTCGTTTTTAGTCGTCATATTAATAACAATAACATTAATAATAATAATACTAATATTACTAAATTTGCTTATATGCAAACGCTTAATTAAGGTAACAGTTTCTTGCTTATATTTCGAAAACAGTTACTCCTATCAATTTTTATCTTTTTACTAAAATTAAAGCTGATAAAATTTCCTACAAAATAGTTATTTGCATTTTTCTTGTAGGACCAAGCATAAACGAGTTATAGAGTTGGATATAAATAATATTTAACAAAAATTTGCTTTAAAATAAAATGCTTGAAAAACCGGAATTAAACTAAATTAATTGTGTCTAACACTTTAGTAGAGGAAAAAGGAGAAGACATAAAAGTCACTAAATGTTTCAGAGTCGTCTTTAGTCGTCATATTAATAACAATAACATTAATAATAATAATACTAATAGTACTAAATTTGCTTAAATGCAAACGCTTAATTAAGGTAACAGTTTTTTGGTTTCTTGCTTATATCTCGAAAACAGTTACTTCTATCAATGTTTACCTCTTTTTCAAAATTAAAGCTGATAAAATTTCCTACAAAATAATTATTTGCATTTTTTTGTAGGACCAACCATAAGCGAGTTATAGAGTTGGATATAAATAATCTTTAACAAAAATTTGCTTTAAAATAAAATGTTTGAAAAACCGAAATTAAACTAAATTAATTAAGACTAACACTTTAGTAGAGGAAAAAGGAGAAGACATAAAAGTCACCAAAGTCTTGAGAGTCGTTTTTAGTCGTCATATTAATAACAATAACATTAATAATAATAATACTAATATTACTAAATTTGCTTATATGCAAGCGCTTAATTAAGGTAACAGTTTTTTGGTTTCTTGCTTATATTTCGAAAACAGTTACTCCTAGCAATTTTTATCTTTTTACTAAAATTAAAGCTGATAAAATTTCCTACAAAATAGTTATTTGCATTTTTCATGTAGGACTAACCATAAGCGAGATATAAGTTTGAAAATAATTAATATTTAAAAAAAAAGTGCTTTAACAGAAAATGTCTTGTGATTTAAAAAACACTTAATTTATTGGGTCCAATACTTTATTAGAAGAAAATGGAGGTGACATAAAAGTCACTGAAGTCTTCAGAGTCGTTTTTAAATGCTGCATTTTCGTCTTCGTCTCAAACATTGAAAACTGGATTACATTTTTGTTCAGTAACAGTCACAGTTTTCTTATTGGTTATTTGCTTATATCTCGAAAACAGTTACTCCTATCAAATTTTACCTTTCTTCCAAAATTAAAGCTGATAAAATTTCCAACAAAATAGTTATTTACATTTTTCTTGTAGGACCAAGCATAAACGAGTTATAGAGTTGGATATAAATAATATTTAACAAAAATTTGCTTTAAAATAAAATGCTGGAAAAACCGGAATTAAACTAAATTAATTGTGTCTAACACTTTAGTAGAGGAAAAAGGAGAAGACATAAAAGTCACTAAATGTTTCAGAGTTGTCTTTAGTCGTCATATTAATAACAATAACATTAATAATAATAATACTAGTAGTACCAAATTTGCTTATATGCAAACGTTTAATTAAGGTAACCGTTTTTTGGTTTCTTGCTTATATCTCGAAAACAGTTACTCCTGTCAATTTTTATCTTTTTTTCAAAATTAAAGCTGATAAAATTTCCTACAAACTAGTTATTTACATTTTTTTGTAGGACCAACCATAAGCGAGTTATAGAGTTGGATATAAATAATCTTTAACAAAAATTTGCTTATAATAAAATGTTTGAAAAACCGATATTAAACTAAATTAATTGGGTCTAACACTTTAGTATAGGAAAAAGGAGAAAATATAAAAGTCACCAAAGTCTTTAGAGTTGTTTTTAATACTAAATTTGCTTATATGCAAGCGCTTAATTAAGGTAACAGTTTTTTGGTTTCTTGCTTATATCTCGAAAACAGTTACTCCTATCAATTTTTATCTTTTTACTAAAATTAAAGCTGATAAAATTTCCTACAAAATAGTAATTTGCATTTTTTATGTAGGACTAACCATAAGCAAAAAATAAGTTTGATAATAATTAATATTTAAAAAAAAAGTGCTTTAACAGAAAATGTCTTGTGATTTAAAATACACTTAATTTAATGGGTCCAATACTTTATTTGAAGAAAAAGGAGGTGACATAAAAGTCACTGAAGTCTTCAGAGTCGATTTTAAATGCTGCATTTTCGTCTTCGTCTCAAAAATTGAAAACTGAATTACATTTTTGTTCAGTAGCAGTTACAGTTTTCTTATTGGTTTTTTGCTTATATCTCGAAAACAGTTACTTTTATTAATTTTTATCTTTTTTTTAGGATTAAATCTGATAAAATTTCCTACAAAATAGCTACTTGCATTTTTCTTGTAGGACCAACCATAAGCGAGTTATAAAGTTGGATATAAATAATATTTAACAAAAATTTGCTTTAAAATAAAATGTTTGAAAAACTGAAATTAAACTAATTTAATTGTGTCGAACACTTTAGTAGAGGAAAAAGAAAAAGACATAGAAGTCACTAAAGGTTTCAGAGTCGTCTTTAGTCGTCATATTAAAAACAATAACATTAATAATAATAATACTAATAGTACTAAATTTGCTTATATGCACACGCTTAATTAAGGTAACAGTTTTTTGGTTTCTTGCTTATATCTCGAAAACAGTTACTCCTATCAATTTTTATCTTTTTGCTAAAATTAAAGCTGATAAAATTTCCTACAAAACAGTTATTTGCATTTTTCATGTAGGACTAACCATAAGCGAGATATAAGTTTGAAAGTAATTAATATTTAAAAAAAAAGTGCTTTAACAGAAAATGTCTTGTGATTAAAATACACTTAATTTAATGGGTCCAATACTTTATTAGAAGAAAAAGGAGGTGACATAAAAGTCACCAAAGTCTTGAGAGTGGTTTTTAGTCGTCATATATATATGCAAGCGCCTAATTAAGGTAACAGTTTTTTGGTTTCTTGCTTATATCTCGAAAACAGTTACTCTTATCAATTTTTATCTTTTTTTTTCAAAATTAAAGTTGATAAAATTTCCTACAAAATAGTTATTTGCATTTTTCTCGTAGGACCAACCATAAGCGAGTTATGGAGTTGGATATAAATAATCTTTAACAAAAATTTGCTTTAAAATAAAATGTTTGAAAAACCGAAATTAAACTAAATTAATTAAGACTAACACTTTAGTGGAGGAAAAAGGAGAAGACATAAAAGTCACCAAAGTCTTGAGAGTCGTTTTTAGTCGTCATATTAATAACAATAACATTAATAATAATAATACTAATAGTACTAAATTTGCTTATATGCAAGCGCTTAATTAAGGTAACAGTTTCTTGCTTATATCTCGAAAACAGTTACTTCTATCAATTTTTATCTTATTACTAAAATTAAAGCTGATAAAATTTCCTACAAAATAGTTATTTGCATTTTTCATGTAGGACTAACCATAAGCGAGATATGACTTTAAAAATTATTAATATTTAAAAAAAAAGTGCTTTAACAGAAAAAGTCTTGTGATTTAAAATACACTTAATTTATTAGGTTTAATACTTTATTAGAAGAAAAAGGTGGTGACACATAAGTCACTGAAGTCTTCAGAGTCGATTTAAATGCTGCATTTTTGTCATCGTCTCAAACATTGAAAACTGAATTACATTTTTGTTCAGTAACTGTAACAGTTTTCACTTTGGTTTTTTGCTTATATCTCGAAAACAATTACTCCTATCAATTTTTATCTTTCTACCAAAATTAAAGCTGATAAAATTTCCTACAAATTAGTTATTTGCATTTTTCTTGTAGGACCAACCATAAGCGAGTTATAGAGTTGGATATAAATAATCTTTAACAAAAATTTGCTTTAAAATAAAATGTTTGAAAAACCGATATTAAACTAAATTAATTGTGTCTAACACTTTAGTAGAGGAAAAAGGAGAAGACATAAAAGTCACCAAAGTCTTTAGAGTTGTTTTTAGTACTAAATTTGCTTATATGCAAGCGCTTAATTAAGGTAACAGTTTTTTGGTTTCTTGCTTATATCTCGAAAACAGTTACTCCTATCAATTTTTATCTTTTTACTAAAATTTTTACTAAAATTAAAGTGACAGTAAATGCTGCATTTTCGTCTTCGTCTCAAACATTGAAAACTGTATTACATTTAAGACTTTGATGACTTTTATGTCTCCTCCTTTTTCCTCTACTAAAGTGTTAGACACGATTAATTTTGTTTAATTTCAGTTTTTCAAACATTTTATTTTAAAGCAATTTTTTGTTAAATATTAAAAACTATAAAATGGCTTAGATTGCCTAAAAACACAGATCACACATGATCTTTCGCATAGAAATGAGAAAACGCTCATGTAACACACAAAATAAGCTCTATTTTTCCTTATTAAAAGTATTATTATTATTATTACTTTTGTTTCTATTACTATTATTATTATTATTATTATTGTTAATATTATTATTATTATTGTTTATATTATTATTATTATTAACTTTTGTATAGTAAAAACACAGATCACAGATGATCTCTTGCATAGAAATGAGAAAACGCTCATATAACACAAAATAAGCTTCATTTTTGCTTAGAAAACTAAGCTTACTTTTATTACAATTATTATTATTTTTATTATTAATATTATTATTATTATTATTATTATTATTATTATATATATTATTATTGTTATTATTATTGTTATTATTATTGGTAATTTTATTATTATTATTATTATTAAGAACCGATTATAACTTTTGTATAGTAAATGTTTTTATACCAGTTTTAAAATGAGTTATTAATTTTAGACTATTTCTTGCCTAAAAACACAGATCACAGATGATTTCTTGCATAGAAATGAGAAAACACTCATATAACACACAAAATAAGCTTCATTTTTGCTTAGAAAACTAAGCTTACTTTTATTACTATTATTATTATTTTTATTATTATTATTGTTATTATTATTATTATTATTATTATTATTATTATTATTATTATTAATATTATTATTATTATTATTATTAGTATTATTAAAAACCGATTATAACTTTTGTATAGTATTGTTTTCATACCAGTTTTAAAATGAGTGATTAATTTTAGCCAATTTCTTGCCTAAAAACTATAAAATGGCTTAGATTGCCTACAAACACAGATCACACATTATCTTTTGCATAGAAATGAGAAAACGCTCATATAACACAATATAAGCTTCATTTTTGTTTAGAAAACTAAGCTTACTTTTATTTCTACTATTATTATTTTTATTATTATTATTATTATTATAATTGGTATTATTAAAAACCGATTATAACTTTTGTATAGTAAATGTTTTTATACCAGTTTTAAAATGAGTTATTAATTTTAGACAATTTCTTGCCTAAAAACACAGATCACAGATGATTTCTTGCATAGAAATGAGAAAACATTCATATAACACACAAAATAAGCTTCATTTTTGCTTAGAAAACTAAGCTTACTTTTATTATTATCATTATTATTATTATTACTATTATTTTTATTATTATTATAACTAATATTATTATTATTATTATTATTATTATTATTATTATTATTATTATTATTATTATTATTATTATTATTATTATTATTATTATTATTATTATTATTATTATTAATATTATTATTATTAAAAACCGATTTTAACTTTTGTATAGTAAATGTTTTTATACCAGTTTTAAAATGAGTTATTAATTTTAGACAATTTCTTGCCTAAAAACACAGATCACAGATGATCTCCTGCATAGAAATGAGAAAACGCTCAGATAACACAAAATAAGCTTCATTTTTGCTTAGAAAAACTAAGCTTTAATTTAGAAAGAAATTCATTATTATAAGTATTATTATCATTATTATTATTATTATTATTAACTTTTGTATAGTAAATGTTTTTATACCAGTTTTAAAATGAGTGATTTATTTTAGACAATTTCTTGCCTAAAAACTATAAAATTGCTTAGATTGCCCAAAAACACAGATCACACATGATCTTTTGCATAGAAATGAGAAAACGCTCATGTAACACACAAAATAAGCTTCATTTTTCCTTATTAAAAGTATTATTATTATTATTATTACTATTATTATTATTATTATTATTATTATTATTATTATTATTATTATTATTATTATTATTAACTTTTGTGTAGTAAATGTTTTTATACCAGTTTTAAAATGAGTTAATAATTTTAGACAATTTCTTGCCTAAAAACACAGATCACAGATGATTTCTTGCATAGAAATGAGAAAACGCTCATATAACACACAAAATAAGCTTTATTTTTGCTTAGAAAACTAAGCTTACTTTTATTACTATTATTAACTTTATTATTATTATTATTATTATTATTATTATTATTATTATTATTATTATTATTATTGTTATTATAATTATTATTATTATTATTATTAAAAAATTATATTAAACAGACAGAATACGTCGTATTCTGACACAAAAAAACGAATTACGTTATAGACTTGACGAGAACGGCGTATCTCGGACTCTTATAGGACTCTTATAGGGTCAAAAAGTATCAGTTTGGATTAAAACAAATTATTTTTGTTGACTCTCAGTCTGAATTGTTCATCAGTTCAAACAAAAACGACTTGTTTTAGACGATCTTTTGCTTTGAACAAGAAAACTTACATCGAACAGACTAAAAACGTATTAATCTGGCATAAAAGAGCAATTTATGTATCACTTTGGATAAAGGCAGCTAATCCTATTCGTTTCATTGCTTAAAATAGACAAAATTGTTTATAAATCTAACAAAAACGCTGTATTCTAGCACAAAATACTAATTACATTATAGTTTCGACGAGAATAGCTTATTTGGAATGATTCTATGCTTCCAAACGAGTAAATTTTTATTAAACATGCCAAACATCATGTTTTGTCCTATAAAGACATTTTATATTGCAGTTTGTATTAAAACAAAATATTTTCGTTGATTCTTTGTTAGAAGCAGCAAACCTAGCATTAAAGAATCTGAAAACTTTGTATTCGGGCACAAACCACCGAATTTTGTATCAGTTTAGACAAAAACGGTTGATTTTCGACAATATTTTGCTTTGAACAAGATAACTTAAGTCAAACTGACTAAAAACGTCTTATTTTAGCACAAAACAAAAGATCTGCGTTATAGTCTTAACGAGAGCTGTTAATTTCAAACGGTTCTATGCTTTGAAACGAGTAAACTTTCTCTGAACAGAGGAAAAACATCTTATTTCGCCTTTTAAAAACGATTCATGCCACAGTTAGGATAAAAACCAATTATTTTCGTTAATTCATTGTTACAAACAAGAAACCTTACATCAAAGTAACTGAAAACCCCTTATTCAGGCACAGAAATTCGAATTACGTTTCAATCTGGACAAAAACTACTTACTTTAGACGATCCTTTGTTTTGAATACAAAAACTTACATTAAAAAGATTAAAAACTTCTTATTCTGGCTGAAAACTGCAAATTATATATTACTTTAGATAAGAGCAATTTATCCTGATTACTCCTTTACTTAGAATAGAGTAAACTTGTATAAAACTTAATGAAAACTTTAAATTTCGTCTCAAAGAAATAATTTACGTTATAGTTTCGACCAGCACTGTTTATTTCAAACGATTTTATGATTCGAAACTAATGAACTTTTATGGGGCAGATGCAAAACCACATATTACCATATAAAGCGTTGTTTTAAAGCAAGTTATTACTTTTTGCAACAAGAAATTTCACGTCAAAGAAACTGAAAACTTCGTATCCATGCACAAATATCGAATTACGTATCAGTTTAGGCAAATACAGCTTATTTTAAACGATTCCTTGCTATAAACAAGAAAAATTTTATCAAACATATTGAAAACGTCTTATTCTCGAAAATAAGAGCAAATTATGTATCAGTTTTAACAAAAGCGGATTACACTGTTTGATTCTATGCTTAGAGTAGAGTAAACTACTATAAAACGTAATGAAAACTCTATATTCAAGCTCAAAAAACAAATTACGTTATAGTTTTGACAAAAAAAATTATTTCGGACGATTACATACTTCGAAGTAAGCAAACTTTACTTGAACAAGTGCAAAAGCTAATACTTTGCTTTAAAATAACGATTTATGTGGTAATATGGTATTTTGCATCTGTCCTATAAAAGTTTACTCGTTTCTGTGCCTGAATAAGGGGTTTTCAGTTACTTTGATGTAAGGTTTCTTGTTTGTAACAATGAATTAACGAAAATAATTGGTTTTTATCCTAACTGTGGCATGAATCGTTTGTAAAAGGCGAAATAAGATGTTTTTCCTCTGTTCAGTGAAAGTTTACTCGTTTCAAAGCATAGAACCGTTTGAAATTAACAGCTCTCGTTAAGACTATAACGCAAATCTTTTGTTTTGTGCTAAAATAAGACGTTTTTAGTCAGTTTGATATAAGTTTTCTTGTTCAAAGCAAAATATTGTCGAAAATCAACCGTTTTTGTCTAAACTGATACAAAATTCGGTGGTTTGTGTCCGAATACAAAGTTTTCAGATTCTTTAATGTTAGGTTTGCTGCTTCTAACAAAGAATCAACGAAAATATTTTGTTTTAATACAAACTGCAATATAAAATGTCTTTATAGGACAAAACATGATGTTTGGCATCTGTTTAATAAAAATTTACTCGTTTGGAAGCATAGAATCATTCCAAATAAGCTATTCTCGTCGAAACTATAATGTAATTAGTATTTTGTGCTAGAATACAGCGTTTTTGTTAGATTTATTAACAATTTTGTCTATTTTAAGCAATGAAACGAATAGGATTAGCTGCCTTTATCCAAAGTAATACATAAATTGCTCTTTTATGCCAGATTAATACGTTTTTAGTCTGTTCGATGTAAGTTTTCTTGTTCAAAGCAAAAGATCGTCTAAAATAAGCCGTTTTTGTTTGAACTGATGAACAATTCAGACTGAGAGACAACAAAAATAATTTGTTTTAATCCAAACAGATACTTTTTGACCCTATAAGAGTCCTATAAGAGTCCGAGATACGCCGCTCTCGTCAAGTCTATAACGTAATTCGTTTTTTTGTGTCAGAATACGACGTTTTCTGTCTGTTTAATATAATTTTTTAATAATAATAATAATAATAATAATAATAATAATAATAATAATAATAATAATAATAACAATAATAATAATAATAATAATAATAATAATAATAATAAAAATAATAATAGTAATAAAAGTAAGCTTTGTTTTCTAAGCAAAAATGAAGCTTATTTTGTGTGTTATATGAGCGTTTTCTAATTTCTATGCAAGAAATCATCTGTGATCTGCTTTTAGGCAAGAAATTGTGTAAAATTAATAACTCATTTTAAAACTGGTATAAAAACATTTACTATACAAAAGTTAATAATAATAATAATAATAATAATAATAATAGTAATAGTAACCAATGTAATAATAATAATAATAATACTTTTAATAAATAAAAATGAAGCTTATTTTGTGTTATCTGAGCGTTTTCTCATTTCTATGCAAGAGATCATCTGTGATCTGTGTTTTTAGGCAAGAAATTGTCTAAAATTAATAACTCATTTTAAAACTGGTATAAAAACATTTACTATACAAAAGTTATAATCGGTTTTTAATAATAATAATATTAATAATAATAATAATAGTAATAATAATAAAAATAATAGTAATAATAATAATAATAAAAATAATAATAGTAGTAATAAAAGTAAGCTTAGTTTTCTAAGCAAAAATGAAGCTTATTTTGTGTTATATGAGCGTTTTCTCATTTCTATGCAAGAGATCATCTGTGATCTGTGTTTTTAGGCAAGAAATTGTCTAAAATTAATAACTCATTTTAAAACTGGTATAAAAACATTTACTATACAAAAGTTATAATCGGTTTTTAATAATAATAATATTAATAATAATAATAATAATAGTAATAATAATAAAAATAATAGTAATAATAATAATAATAAAAATAATAATAATAGTAGTAATAAAAGTAAGCTTAGTTTTCTAAGCAAAAATGAAGCTTATTTTGTGTTATATGAGCGTTTTCTCATTTCTATGCAAGAGATCATCTGTGATCTGTGTTTTTAGGCAAGAAATTGTCTAAAATTAATAACTCATTTTAAAACTGGTATAAAAACATTTACTATACAAAAGTTAATAATAATAATAATAATAATAATAATAATAATAGTTTTAATAATAATAATAATAATAATATTAACAATAATAATAATAATAATAATAATAATACTTTTAATAAGGAAAAATGGAGCTTATTTTGTGTTACATGAGCGTTTTCTCATTTCTATGCAAAAGATCATGTGTGATCTGTGTTTTTAGGCAATCTAAGCCATTTTATAGTTTTTAATATTTAACAAAAATTTGCTTTGAAATAAAATGTTTGAAAAACTGAAATTGAACTAAATTAATTGTGTCTAACACTTTAGTAGAGGAAAAAGGAGGAGACATAAAAGTCACTAAAGTCTTAGAGTTGTCTTTAGTCGTCATATTAATAACAATAACATTTATAATAACAATACTAGTAGTACTAAATTTGCTTATATGCAAGCGCTTAATTAAGATGACAGTTTTTTTGTTTTTTGCTTATATCTCGAAAACAGTTACTCCTATCAATTTTTACCATTTCACCAAAATTAAAGGTGAAAAAATTTCCTACAAAATAGTTATTTGCATTTTTCATGTAGAATTAACCATAAGCGAGATATAAGTTTGAAAATAATTAATAACTAAAAATGAGTTTTAACAGAAAATGTCTTGTGATTTAAAATACACTTAATTTATTGGGTCCAATACTTAATTAGAGAAAAAAGGAGGTGACAGTAAATGCTGCATTTTCGTCTTCGTCTCAAACATTGAAAACTGAATTACATTTTTGTTCAGTAACTGTCGTCGAAGACGAAAATGCAGCATTTACAAACGACTCTAAAAACTTCAGTGACTTATGTCTTCTCCTTTTTCCACTACTAAAGTGTTAGACACAATTAATTTAGTTTAATTTCAGTTTTTCAAACATTTTATTTTAAAGCAAATTTTTGTTAAATATTATTTATATCCAACTCTATAACTCGCTTATGGTTGGTCCTACAAGAAAAATGCAAATAACTATTTTGTAGGAAATTTTATCAGCTTTAATTTTGAATAAAAGATAAAAATTGATAGGAGTAACTGTTTTCGAGATATAAGCAAGAAACCAAAGTGAAAACTGTAAGTTACTGAACAAAAATGTGATTTAGTTTTCAATGTTTGAGACGAAGACGAAAATGCAGCATTTACTGTCACCTCCTTTTTCTTCTAATTAAGTATTGGATCCAATAAATTAAGTGTATTTTAAATCACAAAACATTTTCTGTTAAAGCACATTTTTTTTTTAATTATTAATTATTTTCAAACTTATATCTCGTTTATGGTTAGTTCTACATGAAAAATGCAAATAACTATTTTGTAGGAAATTTTATCAGCTTTAATTTTGGTGAAAAGGTAAAAATTGATAGGAGTAACTGTTTTCGAGATATAAGCAAAAAACAAAAAAACTGTTACCTTAATTAAGCGCTTGCTTATAAACAAATTTAGTACTACTAGTATTGTTATTATTAATGTTATTGTTATTAATGTGACAACTAAAGACAACTCTTAGACTTTATTGACTTTTATGTCTCCTCCTTTTTCCTCTACTAAAGTGTTAGACACAATTAATTTAGTTTAATTTCAGTTTTTCAAACATTTTATTTTAAAGCAAATTTTTGTTAAATATTTATATCTAACTCTATAACTCGCTTACGGTTGGTCCCACAAAAGAAATGCATTTAACTATTTTGTAGAAAATTTTATCAGCATTAATTTTGAAAGAAAGATAAAAATTGATAAGAGTAAATGTTTTCAAGATATAAGCAAAAAACCAAAGTGAAAACTTTTACAGTTACTGAACAAAAATGTAATTCAGTTTTCAATGTTTGAGACGAAGACGAAAATGCAGCATTTACAAACGACTCTAAAAACTTCAGTGACCTTTCTGTCAGCTACTTTTTCTTCTACTAAAGTATTGGACCCAATAAATTAAGTGAATTTTAAATCACAAGACATTTTCCGTTAAAGCACATTTTTTTTAATTATTAATTATTTTCAAACTTATATCTCGCTTATGGTTAGTCTGAAACTGACTCTGAAGACTTTGGTGACTTTTATGTCTTTTTCTTTTTCCTCCACTAAAGTGTTAGACCCAATTAATTTAGTTTAATTTCGGTTTTTCAAACATTTTATTTTAAAGCAAATTTTTGCTAAAGATTATTTATATCTAACTCTATAACTCGCTTATTGTTGGTCCTACAAAAGAAATGCAATTAACTATTTTGTAGGAAATTTTATCAGCTTAAATTTTGAAAGAAAGATAAAAATAGATAGGAGCAACTGTTTTCGAGATATAAGCAAAAAACCAAAGTGAAAACTGTTACAGTTACTGAACAAAAATGTAATTCAGTTCTCAATGTTTAAGACGAAGACGAAAATGCAGCATTTAAAATCGACTCTGAAGACTTCAGTGACTTATATGTCACCTCTTTTTTCTTCTAATAAAGTATTGGACCCAATAAATTAAGTGTATTTTAAATCACAAGACATTTTCTGTTAAAGCACTTTTTTTTTAAATATTAATTATTTTCAAACCTATATCTCGCTTATGTTTAGTCCTACATGAAAAATGCAAATAACTATTTTGTAGGAAATTTTATCAGCTTTAATTTGGTAAAAAGATAAAAATTGATAGGAGTAACTGTTTTCGAAATATAAGCAAGAAACCAAAAAACTGTTACCTTAATTAAGCGCTTGCATTAAAAAGTCTTCAGAGTCGTTTTTAAATGCTGCATTTTCGTCTTCGTCTCAAACATTGAAAACTGAATTACATTTTTGTTCAGGAACAGTTACAGTTTTCTTATTGGTTTTTTGCTAATATCTCGAAAACAGTTACTCCTATCAAATTATTTTATCTTTTTTCCAAAATTAAAGCTGATAAAATTTCCAACAAAATAGTTATTTACATTTTTTTTGTAGGACCAACCATAAGCGAGTTATAGAGTTGGATATAAATAATCTTTAACAAAAATTTGCTTTAAAATAAAATGTTTGAAAAACCGAAATTAAACTAAATTAATTGGGTCTAACACTTTAGTAGAGGAAAAAGGAGGCGACGTAAAAGTCACCAAAGTCTTCAGAGTCGTTTTTAATCGTCATATTAATAACAATAACATTAATAATAATAATACTAATAGTACTAAATTTTCTTATATGCAAACGCTTAATTAAGGTAACAGTTTTTTGGTTTCTTGCTTATATCTCGAAAACAGTTACTCCTATCAATTTTTATCTTTTTACTAAAATTAAAGCTGATAAAATTTCCTACAAAATAGTTATTTGCATTTTTCATGTAGGACTAACCATAAGCGAGATATAAGTTTGAAAATAATTAATATTTAAAAAAAAAGTGCATTAACAGAAAATGTCTTGTGATTTAAAATACACTTAATTTATTGGGTCTAATACTTTATTAGAAGAAAAAGGAGGTGACATAAAAGTCACTGAAGTCTTCAGAGTCGATTTTAAATGCTGCATTTTCGTCTTTGTCTCAAACATTGAAAATTGAATTACATTTTGTTCAGTAACAGTTACAGTTTTCTTATTGGTTTTTTGCTTATATCTTGAAAACAGTTACTCCTATCAAATTTTATCTTTCTTCCAGAATTAAAGCTGATAAAATTTCCAACAAAATAGTTATTTACATTTTTCTTGTAGGACCAAGTATAAACGAGTTATAGAGTTGGATATAAATAATATTTAACAAAAATTTGCTTTAAAATAAAATGCTTGAAAAACCGGAATTAAACTAAATTAATTGTGTCTTCCACTTTAGTAGAGGAAAAAGGAGAAGACATAAAAGTCACTAAATGTTTCAGAGTCGTCTTTAGTCGTCATATTAATAACAATAACATTAATAATAATAATACTAATAGTACTAAATTTTCTTATATGCAAACGCTTAATTAAGGTAACAGTTTTTTGGTTTCTTGCTTATATCTCGAAAACAGTTACTCCTATCAATTTTTATCTTTTTACTAAAATTAAAGCTGATAAAATTTCCTACAAAATAGTTATTTGCATTTTTCATGTAGGACTAACCATAAGCGAGATATAAGTTTGAAAATAATTAATATTTAAAAAAAGTGCTTTAACAGAAAATGTTTAGTGATTTAAAATACACTTAATTTATTAGGTCCAATACTTTATTAGAAGAAAAAGGAGGTGACATATAAGTCACTGAAGTTTTCAGAGTCGACTTTAAATGCTGCATTTTCGTCTTCGTCTCAAACATTGAAAACTGAATTACATTTTTGTTCAGTAACAGTTACAGTTTTCATATTGGTTTTTTGCTTATATCTCGAAAACAGTTACTCCTATCAATTTTGATCTTTCTTTTAAAATTAAAGCTGATAAAATTTCCTACAAAATAGTTATTTGCATTTTTCTTGTAGGACCAACCATAAGCGAGTTATAGAGTTGGATATAAATAATATTTAACAAAAACTTTCTTTAAAATAAAATGTTTGAAAAACTAAAATTAAACTAAATTAATTGTGTCTAACACTTTAGTAGAGGAAAAAGGAGAAGACATAAAAGTCACTAAAGGTTTCAGAGTCGTCTTTAATCGTCATATTAATAACAATAACATTAATAATAATAATACTAATAGTACTAAATTTGCTTACATGCAAACGCTTAATTAAGGTAACAGTTTTTTGGTTTCTTGCTTATATCTCAAAAACAGTTACTTATATCAATTTTTATTTTTTTACAAACATTAAAGCTGATAAAATTTCCTACAAAATAATTATTTGAATTTTTCATGTAAGACTAACCATAAGCGAGATATAAGTTTAAAAATTATTAATATTTAAAAAAAAAGTGCTTTAACAGAAAATGCCTTGTGATTTAAAATACACTTAATTTATTGGGTCCAATACTTTATTAGAAGAAAAAGGAGGTGACATAAAAGTCGCTGAAGTCTTCAGAGTCGATTTTAAATGCTGCATTTTCGTCTTCGTCTCAAACATTGAAAACTGAATTACATTTTTGTTCAGTAACTGTAACAGTTTTCACTTTGGTTTTTTGCTTATATCTCGAAAACAATTACTCCAATCAATTTTTATCTATCTTTCAAAATTAAAGCTGATAAAATTTCCAACAAAATAGTTATTTACATTTTTCTTGTAGGACCAAGTATAAACGAGTTATAGAGTTGGATATAAATAATATTTAACAAAAATTTGCTTTACAATAAAATGCTTGAAAAACCGGAATTAAACTAAATTAATTGTGTCTAACACTTTAGTAGAGGAAAAAGGAGAAGACATAAAAGTCACTAAATGTTTGAGAGTCGTCTTTAGTCGTCATATTAATAACAATAACATTAATAATAATAATAATAATAGTACTAAATTTGCTTATATGCAAACGCTTAATTAAGGTAACAGTTTTTTGGTTTCTTGCTTATATCTCGAAAACAGTTACTCCTATCAATTTTTATCTTTTTTTCAGAATTAAAGCTGATAAAATTTTCTACAAAATAGTTATTTGCATTTTTTTGTAGGACCAACCATAAGCGAATTATAGAGTTGGATATAAATAATCTTTAACAAAAATTTGCTTTAAAATAAAATGTTTGAAAAACCGATATTAAACTAAATTAATTTGGTCTAACACATTAGTAGAGGAAAAAGAAGAAGACATAAAAGTCACCAAAGTCTTCAGAGTTGTTTTTAGTACAAAATTTGCTTATAAGCAAACGCTTAATTAAGGTAACAGTTTTTTGGTTTCTTGCTTATATCTCGAAAACAGTTACTCCTATCAATTTTTATCGTTTTACTAAAATTAAAGCTGATAAAATTTCCTACAAAATAATATCTTGCATTTTTTATGTAGGACTAACCATAAGCGAGATATAAGTTTGAAAATAATTAATATTTAAAAAAAAGTGCTTTAACAGAAAATGTCTTGTGATTTAAAATACACTTAATTTAATGAGTCCAATACTTTATTAGAAGAAAAAGAGGTGACATAAAAGTCACTGAAGTCTTCAGAGTCGATTTTAAATGCTGCATTTTCGTCTTCATCTCAAACATTGAAAACTGAATTACATTTTTGTTCAGTAACAGTTACAGTTTTCTTATTGGTTTCTTGCTTATATCTCGAAAACAGTTACTTCTATCAATTTTTATCTTTCTTTCAAGATTAAAGCTGATAAAATTTCTTACAAAATAGTTATTTGCATTTTTCTTGTAGGACCAACCATAAGCGAGTTATAGAGTTGGATATAAATAATATTTAACAAAAACTTGCTTTAAAATAAAATGTTTGAAAAACTAAAATTAAACTAAATTAATTGTGTCTAACACTTTAGTAGAGGAAAAAGGAGAAGACATAAAAGTCACTAATGGTTTCAAAGTCGTCTTTAGTCGTCATATTAATAACAATAACAATAATAATAATAATACTAATAGTACTAAATTTGCTTATATGCAAGCGCTTAATTAAGGTAACAGTTTCTTGCTTATATCTCGAAAACAGTTACTTCTATCAATTTTTATCTTTTTACTAAAATTAAAGCTGATAAAATTTCCTACAAAATAGTTATTTGCATTTTTCATGTAGGACTAACCATAAGCGAGATATAAGTTTGAAAATAATTGATATTTAAAAAAAAGTGCTTTAACAGAAAATGTTTTGTGATTTAAAATACACATAATTTATTAGGTCCAATACTTTATTAGAAGAAAAAGGAGGTGACATATAAGTCACTGAAGTCTTCAGAGTCGATTTTAAATGCTGCATTTTCGTCTTCGTCTCAAACATTGAAAACTGGATTACATTTTTGTTCAGTAACAGTTACAGTTTTCTTATTGGTTTTTTGCTTATATCTCGAAAACAATTACTCCTATCAATTTTTATCTTTCTTTCAAAATTAAAGCTGATAAAATTTCCTACAAAATAGTTAATTGCATTTCTTTTGTAAGACCAACGATAAGCGAGTTATAGAGTTGGATATAAATAATCTTTAACAAAAATTTGCTTAAAATAAAATGTTTGAAAAACCGAAATTAAACTAAATTAATTGAGTCTAACACTTTAGTATAGGAAAAAGGAGAAGACATAAAAGTCACCAAAGTCTTCAGAGTCGTTTTTAGTCGTCATATTAATAACAATAACATCAATAAAATAATACTAATAGTACTAAATTTGCTTATATGCAAGCGCTTAATTAAGGTAACAGTTTTGTGGTTTCTTGTTTATAACTCGAAAACAGTTACTCCTATCAATTTTTATCTTTTTACTAAAATTAAAGCTGATAAAATTTCCTACAAATTAGTTATTTGCATTTTTTATGTAGGACTAACCATAAGCGAGATATAAGTTTGAAAATAATTAATATTTAAAACAAATGTGCTTTAACAGAAATAATCTTTAACAAAAATTTGCTTTAAAATAAAATGTTTGAAAAACCTAAATTAAACTAAATTAATTGAGTCTAACACTTTAGTATAGGAAAAAGGAGAAGACATAAAAGTCACCAAAGTCTTCAGAGTCGTTTTTGGTCGTCATATTAATAACAATAACATTAATAATAATAATACAAATAGTACTAAATTTGCTTATATGAAAACGCTTAATTAAGGTAACAGTTTTTTGGTTTCTTGCTTATATCTCGAAAACAGTTACTTCTATCAATTTTTATCTTTTAACTAAAATTAAAGCTGATAAAATTTCCTACAAATTAGTTATTTGCATTTTTTATGTAGGACTAACCATAAGCGAAATATAAGTTTGAAAATAATTAATATTTAAAACAAATGTGCTTTAACAGAAAATAATCTTTAACAAAAATTTGCTTTAAAATAAAATGTTTGAAAAACCTAAATTAAACTAAATTAATTGAGTCTAACACTTTAGTATAGGAAAAAGGAGAAGACATAAAAGTCACCAAAGTCTTCAGAGTCGTTTTTGGTCGTCATATTAATAACAATAACATTAATAATAATAATACAAATAGTACTAAATTTGATTATATGAAAACGCTTAATTAAGGTAACAGTTTTTTGGTTTCTTGCTTATATCTCGAAAACAGTTACTTCTATCAATTTTTATCTTTTAACTAAAATTAAAGCTGATAAAATTTCCTACAAAATAGTTATTTGCATTTTTCATGTAGGACTAACCATAAGCGAGATATAAGTTTGAAAATAATTAATATTTAAAAAAAAAGTGCTTTAACAGGAAATGTCTTGTGATTTAAAATACACTTAATTTTATGGGTCCAATACTTTATTAGAAGAAAAAGGAGGTGACATAAAAGTCACCAAAGTCTTGAAAGTCGTTTTTAGTCGTCATATTAATAACAATAACATTAATAATAATAATACTAATAGTACTAAATTTGTTTATATGCAAGCGCTTAATTAAGGTAACAGTTTCTTGCTTATATCTCGAAAACAGTTACTCCTATCAATTTTTAACTTTTTTTCAAAATTCAAGCTGATAAAATTTCCTACAAAATAGTTATTTGCATTTTTCTTGTAGGACCAACCATAAGCGCGTTATAGAGTTGGATATAAATAATCTTTAACAAAAATTTGCTTTAAAATAAAATGTTTGAAAAACCGAAACTAAACTAAATTAATTAAGACTAACACTTTAGTAGAGGAAAAAGGAGAAGACATAAAAGTCACCAAAGTCTTGAGAGTCGTTTTTAGTCGTCATATTAATAACAATAACATTAATAATAATAATACTAATATTACTAAATTTGCTTATATGCAAGCGCTTAATTAAGGTAACAGTTTCTTGCTTATATTTCGAAAACAGTTACTCCTATCAATTTTTATCTTTTTACTAAAATTAAAGCTGATAAAATTTCCTACAAAATAGTTATTTGCATTTTTTATGTAGGACTAACCATAAGCGAGATATAAGTTTGAAAATAATTAATATTTAAAAAAAAAGTGCTTTAACAGAAAATGCCTTGTGATTTAAAATACACTTAATTTATTGGGTCCAATACTTAATTAGAAGAAAAAGGAGGTGACAGAAAATGCTGCATTTTCGTCTTCGTCTCAAACATTGAAAACTGAATTACATTTTTGTTCAGTAACAGTTACAGTTTTCTTATTGATTTTTTGCTTATATCTCGAAAACAGTTACTCCTATCAAATTTTATCATTCTTCCAAAATTAAAGCTGATAAAATTTCCAACAAAATAGTTATTTGCATTTTTCTTGTAGGACCAAGCATAAACGAGTTATAGAGTTGGATATAAATAATATTTAACAAAAATTTGCTTTAAAATAAAATGCTTGAAAAACCGGAATTAAACTAAATTAATTGTGTCTAACACTTTAGTAGAGGAAAAAGGAGAAGACATAAAAGTCACTAAATGTTTCAGAGTCCTCTTTAGTCGCCATATTAATAACAATAACATTAATAATAATAATACTAATAGTACTAAATTTGCTTATATGCAAACGCTTAATTATGGTAACAGTTTTTTGGTTTCTTGCTTATATCTCGAAAACAGTTACTCCTATCAATTTTTATCTTTTTGCTAAAATTAAAGCTGATAAAATTTCCTACAAAATAGTTATTTGTATTTTTCATGTAGGACTAACCATAAGCGAGATATAAGTTTGAAAATAATTAAAATTTAAAAAAAAAGTGCCTTAACAGAAAATGCCTTGTGATTAAAATACACTTAATTTAATGGGTCCAATACTTTATTAGAAGAAAAAGGAGGTGACATAAAAGTCACCAAAGTCTTGAGAGTGGTTTTTAGTCGTCATATATATATGCAAGCGCTTAATTAAGGTAACAGTTTTTTGGTTTCTTGCTTATATCTCGAAAACAGTTACTCTTATCAATTTTTATCTTTTTTTTTCAAAATTAAAGGTGATAAAATTTCCTACAAAATAGTTATTTGCATTTTTCTTGTAGGACCAACCATAAGCGAGTTATGGAGTTGGATATAAATAATCTTTAACAAAAATTTGCTTTAAAATAAAATGTTTGAAAAACCGAAATTAAACTAAATTAATTAAGACTAACACTTTAGTGGAGGAAAAAGGAGAAGACAAAAGTCACCTAAGTCTTCAGAGTGGTTTTTAGTACTAAATTTGCTTATATGCAAGCGCTTAATTAAGGTTACAGTTTTTTGGTTTCTTGCTTATATCTCGAAAACAGTTACTCCTATCAATTTTTATCTTATTACTAAAATTAAAGCTGATAAAATTTTCTACAAAATAGTTGTTTGCATTTTTTTGTAGGACCAACCATAAGCGAGTTATAGAGTTGGATATAAATAATCTTTAACAAAAATTTGCTTTAAAATAAAATGTTTGAAAAACCGAAATTAAACTAAATTAATTGAGTCTAACACTTTAGTATAGGAAAAAGGAGAAGACATAAAAGTCACCAAAGCCTTGAGAGTCGTTTTTAGTCGTCATATTAATAACAATAACATTAATAATAATAATAGTAATAGTACTAAATTTGCTTATATGCAAGCGCTTTATTAAGGTAACAGTTTTTTGGTTTCTTGCTTATATCTCGAAAACAGTTACTCCTATCAATTTTTATCTTTTTTTCAAAATTAAAGCTGATAAAATTTCCTACAAACTAGTTATTTACATTTTTTTGTAGGACCAACCATAAGCGAGTTATAGAGTTGGATATAAATAATCTTTAACAAAAATTTGCTTAAAATAAAATGTTTGAAAAACCGATATTAAACTAAATTAATTGGGTCTAACACTTTAGTAGAGGAAAAAAGAGAAGACATAAAAGTCACTAAAGTCTTCAGAGTTGTTTTTAATACTAAATTTGCTTATATGCAAGCGCTTAATTAAGATAACAGTTTTTTGGTTTCTTGCTTATATCTCGAAAACAGTTACTCCTATCAATTTTTATCTTTTTTTCAACATTAAAGCTGATAAAATTTCCTACAAACTAGTTATTTACATTTTTTTGTAGGACCAACCATAAGCGAGTTATAGAGTTGGATATAAATAATCTTTAACAAAAATTTGCTTAAAATAAAATGTTTGAAAAACCGATATTAAACTAAATTAATTGGGTCTAACACTTTAGTATAGGAAAAAGGAGAAGATATAAAAGTCACCAAAGTCTTCAGAGTTGTTTTTAATACTAAATTTGCTTATATGCAAGCGCTTAATTAAGATAACTGTTTTTTGGTTTCTTGCTTATATCTCGAAAACAGTTACTCCTATCAATTTTTATCTTTTTACTAAAATTAAAGCTGATAAAATTTCCTACAAAATAGTAATTTGCATTTTTTATGTAGGACTAACCATAAGCGAAAAATAAGTTTGATAATAATTAATATTTAAAAAAAAAGTGCTTTAACAGAAAATGTCTTGTGATTTAAAATACACTTAATTTAATGGGTCCAATACTTTATTAGAAGAAAAAGGAGGTGACATAAAAGTCACTGAAGTCTTCAGAGTCGATTTTAAATGCTGCATTTTCGTCTTCGTCTCAAAAATTAAAAACTGAATTACATTTTTGTTCAGTAGCAGTTACAGTTTTCTAATTGGTTTTTTGCTTATATCTCGAAAAGAGTTACTTCTATCAATTTTTATCTTTTTTTTAGGATTAAAGCTGATAAAATTTCCTACAAAATAGCTACTTGCATTTTTCTTGTAGGACCAACCATAAGCGAGTTATAGAGTTGGATATAAATAATCTTTAACAAAAATTTGCTTTAAAATAAAATGTTTAAAAAACCGAAATTAAACTAAATTAATTAAGACTAACACTTTAGTGGAGGAAAAAGGGGAAGACATAAAAGTCACCAAAGTCTTGAGAGTCGTTTTTAGTCGTCATATTAATAACAATAACATTAATAATAATAATACTAATAGTACTAAATTTGCTTATATGCAAGCGCTTAATTAAGGTAACAGTTTCTTGCTTATATCTCGAAAACAGTTACTCCTATCAATTTTTATCTTTTTTTTAGGATTAAAGCTGATAAAATTTCCTACAAAATAGCTACTTGCATTTTTCTTGTAGGACCAACCATAAGCGAGTTATAGAGTTGGATATAAATAATCTTTAACAAAAATTTGCTTTAAAATAAAATGTTTGAAAAACCGAAATTAAACTAAATTAATTAAGACTAACACTTTAGTGGAGGAAAAAGGGGAAGACATAAAAGTCACCAAAGTCTTGAGAGTCGTTTTTAGTCGTCATATTAATAACAATAACATTAATAATAATAATACTAATAGTACTAAATTTGCTTTTATGCAAGCGCTTAATTAAGGTAACAGTTTCTTGCTTATATCTCGAAAACAGTTACTCCTATCAATTTTTATCTTTTCACTAAAATTAAAGCTGATAAAATTTCCTACAAAATAGTTATTTGCATTTTTTATGTAGGACTAACCATAAGCGAGATATAAGTTTGAAAATAATTAATATTTAAAAAAAAAGTGCTTTAACAGAAAATGTCTTGTGATTTAAAATACACTTAATTTATTGGGTCCAGTACTTTATTAGAAGAAAATGGAGGTGACATAAAAGTCACTGAAGTCTTCAGAGTCGTTTTTAAATGCTGCATTTTCGTCTTCGTCTCAAACATTGAAAACTGGATTACATTTTTGTTCAGTAACAGTCACAGTTTTCTTATTGGTTATTTGCTTATATCTCGAAAACAGTTACTCCTATCAAATTTTATCTTTCTTCCAAAATTAAAGCTGATAAAATTTCCAACAAAATAGTTATTTACATTTTTCTTGTAGGACCAAGCATAAACGAGTTATAGAGTTGGATATAAATAATATTTAACAAAAATTTGCTTTAAAATAAAATGCTGGAAAAACTGAAATTAAACTAATTTAATTGTGTCGAACACTTTAGTAGAGGAAAAAGAAAAAGACATAGAAGTCACTAAAGGTTTCAGAGTCGTCTTTAGTCGTCATATTAATAACAATAACATTAATAATAATATTACTAATAGTACTAAATTTGCTTATATGCAAACGCTTAATTAAGGTAACAGTTTTTTGGTTTCTTGCTTATATCTCGAAAACAGTTACTCTTATCAATTTTTATCTTTTTGCTAAAATTAAAGCTGATAAAATTTCCTACAAAATAGTTATTTGTATTTTTCATGTAGGACTAACCATAAGCGAGATATAAGTTTGAAAATAATTAAAATTTAAAAAAAAAGTGCTTTAACAGAAAATGCCTTGTGATTAAAATACACTTAATTTAATGGGTCCAATACTTTATTAGAAGAAAAAGGAGGTGACATAAAAGTCACCAAAGTTTTGAGAGTGGTTTTTAGTCGTCATATATATATGCAAGCGCTTAATTAAGGTAACAGTTTTTTGGTTTCTTGCTTATATCTCGAAAACAGTTACTCTTATCAATTTTTATCTTTTTTTTTCAAAATTAAAGCTGATAAAATTTCCTACAAAATAGTTATTTGCATTTTTTTTGTAGGACCAACCATAAGCGAGTTATGGAGTTGGATATAAATAATCTTTAACAAAAATTTGCTTTAAAATAAAATGTTTGAAAAACCGAAATTAAACTAAATTAATTAAGACTAACACTTTAGTGGAGGAAAAAGGAGAAGACATAAAAGTCACCAAAGTCTTGAGAGTCGTTTTTAGTCGTCATATTAATAACAATAACATTAATAATAATAATACTAATAGTACTAAATTTGCTTATATGCAAGCGCTTAATTAAGGTTACAGTTTCTTGCTTATATCTCGAAAACAGTTACTTCTATCAATTTTTATTTTATTACTAAAATTAAAGCTGATAAAATTTCCTACAAAATAGTTATTTGCATTTTTCATGTAGGACTAACCATAAGCGAGATATAACTTTAAAAATTATTAATATTTAAAAAAAAGTGCTTTAACAGAAACTTTCTTGTGATTTAAAATACACTTAATTTATTAGGTTTAATACTTTATTAGAAAAAAAAGGTGGTGACATATAAGTCACTGAAGTCTTCAGAGTCGATTTAATTGCTGCATTTTTGTCTTCGTCTCAAACATTGAAAACTGAATTACATTTTTGTTCAGTAACTGTAACAGTTTTCACTTTGGTTTTTTGCTTATATCTCGAAAACAATTACTCCTATCAATTTTTATCTTTCTATCAAAATTAAAGCTGATAAAATTTTCTACAAATTAGTTATTTGCATTTTTCTTGTAGGACCAACCATAAGCGAGTTATAGAGTTGGATATAAATAATCTTTAACAAAAATTTGCTTTAAAATAAAATGTTTGAAAAACCGAAATTAAACTAAATTAATTAAGACTAACACTTTAGTGGAGGAAAAAGGAGAAGACATAAAAGTCACCAAAGTCTTTAGAGTTGTTTTTAGTACTAAATTTGCTTATATGCAAGCGCTTAATTAAGGTAACAGTTTTTTGGTTTCTTGCTTATATCTCGAAAACAGTTACTCCTATCAATTTTTATCTTTTCACTAAAATTTTTACTAAAATTAAAGTGACAGTAAATGCTGCATTTTCGTCTTCGTCTCAAACATTGAAAACTGTATTACATTTAAGACTTTAGTGACTTTTATGTCTCCTCCTTTTTCCTCTACTAAAGTGTTTGACACAATTAATTTTGTTTAATTTCAGTTTTTCAAACATTTTATTTTAAAGCAAATTTTTGTTAAATATTAATAACTATAAAATGGCTTAGATTGCCTAAAAACACAGATCACACATGATCTTTCGCATAGAAATGAGAAAACGCTCATGTAACATAAAATAAGCTCTATTTTTCCTTATTAAAAGTATTATTATTATTATTACTTTTGTTTCTATTACTATTATTATTATTATTATTATTGTTAATATTATTATTATTATTATTTATATTATTATTATTATTAACTTTTGTATAGTAAAAACACAGATCACAGATGATCTCTTGCATAGAAATGAGAAAACGCTCATATAACACAAAATAAGCTTCATTTTTGCTTAGAAAACTAAGCTTACTTTTATTACTATTATTATTATTTTTATTATTAATATTATTATTATTATTATTATTATTATTATTATTATTATTATTAATATTATTATTATTATTATTATTGTTATTATTATTGTTAATATTATTATTATTATTATTATTAAGAACCGATTATTACTTTTGTATAGTAAATGTTTTTATACCAGTATTAAAATGAGTTATTAATTTTAGACAATTTCTTGCCTAAAAACACAGATCACAGATGATTTCTTGCATAGAAATGAGAAAACACTCATATAACACACAAAATAAGCTTCATTTTTGCTTAGAAAACTAAGCTTACTTTTATTACTATTATTATTATTTTTATTATTATTATTGTTATTATTATTATTATTATTATTATTATTATTATTATTATTATTATTATTATTAGTATTATTAAAAACCGATTATAACTTTTGTATAGTATTGTTTTTATACCAGTTTTAAAATGAGTGATTAATTTTAGCCAATTTCTTGCCTAAAAACTATAAAATGGCTTAGATTGCCTACAAACACAGATCACACATTATCTTTTGCATAGAAATGAGAAAACGCTCATATAACACAATATAAGCTTCATTTTTGTTTAGAAAACTAAGCTTACTTTTATTACTACTATTATTATTTTTATTATTATTATTTTTATTATTATTATTATTATTATTATTATTATTATTATTATTATTATTATTATTATTATTATTATTATTATTATTATTATTATTATTATTATTATTATTATTATTAAAATTGGTATTATTAAAAACCGATTATAACTTTTGTATAGTAAATGTTTTTATACCAGTTTTAAAATGAGTTATTAATTTTGGACAATTTCTTGCCTAAAAACACAGATCACAGATGATTTCTTGCATAGAAATGAGAAAACATTCATATAACACACAAAATAAGCTTCATTTTTGCTTAGAAAACTAAGCTTACTTTTATTATTATTATTATTATTATTATTATTACTATTATTTTTATTATTATTATTACTAATATTATTATTATTATTATTATTATTTTTATTATTATTATTATTATTTTTATTATTAATATTATTATTATTAAAAACCGATTTTAACTTTTGTATAGTAAATGTTTTTATACCAGTTTTAAAATGAGTTATTAATTTTAGACAATTTCTTGCCTAAAAACACAGATCACAGATGATCTGCATAGAAATGAGAAAACGCTCAGATAACACAAAATAAGCTTCATTTTTGCTTAGAAAAACTAAGCTTTAATTTAGAAAGAAATTCATTATTATAAGTATTATTATCATTATTATTATTATTATTAACTTTTGTATAGTAAATGTTTTTATACCAGTTTTAAAATGAGTGATTTATTTTAGACAATTTCTTGCCTAAAAACAATAAAATTGCTTAGATTGCCTAAAAACACAGATCACACATGATCTTTTGCATAGAAATGAGAAAACGCTCATGTAACACACAAAATAAGCTTCATTTTTCCTTATTAAAAGTATTATTATTATTATTACTATTATTATTATTATTATTATTATTATTATTATTATTATTATTATTATTATTATTATTATTATTATTATTATTATTATTATTATTAACTTTTGTGTAGTAAATGTTTTTATACCAGTTTTAAAATGAGTTAATAATTTTAGACAATTTCTTGCCTAAAAACACAGATCACAGATGATTTCTTGCATAGAAATGAGAAAACGCTCATATAACACACAAAATAAGCTATATTTTTGCTTAGAAAACTAAGCTTACTTTTATTACTATTATTAATTTTATTATTATTATTATTATTATTATTATTATTATTATTATTAATATTGTTATTATTATTATTATTATTATTATTAAAAAATTATATTAAACAGACAGAATACGTCGTATTCTGACACAAAAAAACGAATTACGTTATAGACTTGACGAGAACGGCGTATCTCGGACTCTTATAGGACTCTTATAGGGTCAAAAAGTATCAGTTTGGATTAAAACAAATTATTTTTGTTGACTCTCAGTCTGAATTGTTCATCAGTTCAAACAAAAACGACTTGTTTTAGACGATCTTTTGCTTTGAACAAGAAAACTTACATCGAACAGACTAAAAACGTATTAATCTGGCATAAAAGAGCAATTTATGTATCACTTTGGATAAAGGCAGCTAATCCTATTCGTTTCATTGCTTAAAATAAACAAAATTGTTTATAAATCTAACAAAAACGCTGTATTCTAGCACAAAATACTAATTACATTATAGTTTCGACGAGAATAGCTTATTTGGAATGATTCTATGCTTCCAAACGAGTAAATTTTTATTAAACATGCCAAACATCATGTTTTGTCCTATAAAGACATTTTATATTGCAGTTTGTATTAAAACAAAATATTTTCGTTGATTCTTTGTTAGAAGCAGCAAACCTAGCATTAAAGAATCTGAAAACTTTGTATTCGGACACAAACCACCGAATTTTGTATCAGTTTAGACAAAAACGGTTGATTTTCGACAATATTTTGCTTTGAACAAGAAAACTTATGTCAAACTGACTAAAAACGTCTTATTTTAGCACAAAACAAAAGATCTGTGTTATAGTCTTAACGAGAGCTGTTAATTTCAAACGGTTCTATGCTTTGAAACGAGTAAACTTTCTCTGAACAGAGGAAAAACATCTTATTTCGCCTTTTAAAAACGATTCATGCCACAGTTAGGATAAAAACCAATTATTTTCGTTAATTCATTGTTACAAACAAGAACCTTACATCAAAGTAACTGAAAACCCCTTATTCAGGCACAGAAATTCGAATTACGTTTCAGTCTGGACAAAAACTACTTACTTTAGACGATCCTTTGTTTTGAATACAAAAACTTACATTAAAAAGATTAAAAACGTCTTATTCTGGCTGAAAACTGCAAATTATATATTACTCTAGATAAAAGGAATTTATCCTGATTACTCCTTTACTTAGAATAGAGTAAACTTGTATAAAACTTAATGAAAACTTTAAATTTCGTCTCAAAGAAATAATTTACGTTATAGTTTCGACCAGCACTGTTTATTTCAAACGATTTTATGATTCGAAACTAATGAACTTTTATGGGGAAGATGCAAAACCACATATTACCATATAAAGCGTTGTTTTAAAGCAAGTTATTACCTTTTGCAACAAGAAATTTCACGTCAAAGAAACTGAAAACTTCGTATCCATGCACAAATATCGAATTACGTATCAGTTTAGGCAAATACAGCTTATGTTAAACGATTCCTTGCTATAAACAAGAAAAATTTTATCAAACATATTGAAAACGTCTTATTCTCGAAAATAAGAGCAAATTATGTATCAGTTTTAACAAAAGCGGATTACACTGTTTGATTCTATGCTTAGAGCAGAGTAAACTACTATAAAACGTAATGAAAACTCTATAATCAAGCTCAAAAACAAATTACGTTATAGTTTTGACAAAAAAAATTATTTCGGACGATTACATACTTCGAAGTAAGCAAACTTTACTTGAACAAGTGCAAAAGCTAATACTTTGCTTTAAAATAACGATTTATGTGGTAATATGGTATTTTGCATCTGTCCTATAAAAGTTTACTCGTTTCTGTGCCTGAATAAGGGGTTTTCAGTTACTTTGATGTAAGGTTTCTTGTTTGTAACAATGAATTAACGAAAATAATTGGTTTTTATCCTAACTGTGGCATGAATCGTTTGTAAAAGGCGAAATAAGATGTTTTTCCTCTGTTCAGTGAAAGTTTACTCGTTTCAAAGCATAGAACCGTTTGAAATTAACAGCTCTCGTTAAGACTATAACGCAAATCTTTTGTTTTGTGCTAAAATAAGACGTTTTTAGTCAGTTTGATATAAGTTTTCTTGTTCAAAGCAAAATATTGTCGAAAATCAACCGTTTTTGTCTAAACTGATACAAAATTCGGTGGTTTGTGTCCGAATACAAAGTTTTCAGATTCTTTAATGTTTGGTTTGCTGCTTCTAACAAAGAATCAACGAAAATATTTTGTTTTAATACAAACTGCAATATAAAATGTCTTTATAGGACAAAACATGATGTTTGGCATCTGTTTAATAAAAATTTACTCGTTTGGAAGCATAGAATCATTCCAAATAAGCTATTCTCGTCGAAACTATAATGTAATTAGTATTTTGTGCTAGAATACAGCGTTTTTGTTAGATTTATTAACAATTTTGTCTACTTTAAGCAATGAAACGAATAGGATTAGCTGCCTTTATCCAAAGTGATACATAAATTGCTCTTTTATGCCAGATTAATACGTTTTTAGTCTGTTCGATGTAAGTTTTCTTGTTCAAAGCAAAAGATCGTCTAAAATAAGCCGTTTTTGTTTGAACTGATAAACAATTCAGACTGAGAGACAACAAAAATAATTTGTTTTAATCCAAACAGATACTTTTTGACCCTATAAGAGTCCTATAAGAGTCCGAGATACGCCGCTCTCGTCAAGTCTATAACGTAATTCGTTTTTTTGTGTCAGAATACCACGTTTTCTGTCTGTTTAATTTAATTTTTTAATAATAATAATAATAATAACAATAATAATAATAATAATAATAATAATAATAATAATAATAATAATAATAATAATAATAATAATAATAATAATAATAATAATAATAATAATAATAATAATAATAATAATAATAAAAATAATAATAGTAATAAAAGTAAGCTTAGTTTTCTAAGCAAAAATGAAGCTTATTTTGTGTGTTATATGAGCGTTTTCTAATTTCTATGCAAGAAATCATCTGTGATCTGCTTTTAGGCAAGAAATTGTCTAAAATTAATAACTCATTTTAAAACTGGTATAAAAACATTTACTATACAAAAGTTAATAATAATAATAATAATAATAATAATAATAATAATAATAATAATAATAATAATAATAATAATAATAATAATAATAATAATAATAATAATAATAGTAATAGTAACCAATGTAATAATAATAATAATAATACTTTTAATAAATAAAAATGAAGCTTATTTTGTGTTATCTGAGCGTTTTCTCATTTCTATGCAAGAGATCATCTGTGATCTGTGTTTTTAGGCAAGAAATTGTCTAAAATTAATAACTCATTTTAAAACTGGTATAAAAACATTTACTATACAAAAGTTATAATCGGTTTTTAATAATAATAATAATAATAATAATAATAATAATAATAATAATAATAATAATAATAATAATAATAATAATAATAATAATAATAATAATAGTAATAATAATAATAAAAATAATAGTAATAATAATAATAATAATAAAAATAATAATAATAGTAGTAATAAAAGTAAGCTTAGTTTTCTAAGCAAAAATGAAGCTTATTTTGTGTTATATGAGCGTTTTCTCATTTCAATGCAAGAGATCATCTGTGATCTGTGTTTTTAGGCAAGAAATTGTCTAAAATTAATAACTCATTTTAAAACTGGTATAAAAACATTTACTATACAAAAGTTATAATCGGTTTTTAATAATAATAATAATAATAATAATAATAATAATAATAATAATAATAATAATAATAATAATAATAATAGTAATAATAATAATAAAAATAATAGTAATAATAATAATAATAATAAAAATAATAATAATAGTAGTAATAAAAGTAAGCTTAGTTTTCTAAGCAAAAATGAAGCTTATTTTGTGTTATATGAGCGTTTTCTCATTTCAATGCAAGAGATCATCTGTGATCTGTGTTTTTAGGCAAGAAATTGTCTAAAATTAATAACTCATTTTAAAACTGGTATAAAAACATTTACTATACAAAAGTTAATAATAATAATAATAATAATAATAATTTTAATAATAATAATAATAATAATATTAACAATAATAATAATAATAATAATAATAATAATAATAATAATAATAATAATAATAATAATAATAATAATAGTTATATTAATAAAAGTAATAATAATAATAATAATAATACTTTTAATAAGGAAAAATGGAGCTTATTTTGTGTTACATGAGCGTTTTCTCATTTCTATGCAAAAAATCATGTGTGATCTGTGTTTTTAGGCAATCTAAGCCATTTTATAGTTTTTAATATTTAACAAAAATTTGCTTTAAAATAAAATGTTTGAAAAACTAAAATTGAACTAAATTAATTGTGTCTAACACTTTAGTAGAGAAAAAAGGAGGAGACATAAAAGTCACTAAAGTCTTAGAGTTGTCTTTAGTCGTCATATTAATAACAATAACATTTATAATAACAATACTAGTAGTACTAAATTTGCTTATATGCAAGCGCGTAATTAAGATAACAGTTTTTTTGTTTTTTGCTTATATCTCGAAAACAGTTACTCCTATCAATTTTTACCATTTCACCAAAATTAAAGGTGAAAAAGTTTCCTACAAAATAGTTATTTGCATTTTTCATGTAGAATTAACCATAAGCGAGATATAAGTTTGAAAATAATTAATAATTAAAAATGAGTTTTATCAGAAAATGTCTTGTGATTTAAAATACACTTAATTTATTGGGTCCAATACTTAATTAGAGAAAAATGGAGGTCTCAAACATTGAAATCTGAATTACATTTTTGTTCAGTAACTGTCGTCGAAGACTCTAAAAACTTCAGTGACTTATGTCTTCTCCTTTTTCCACTACTAAAGTGTTAGACACAATTAATTTAGTTTAATTTCAGTTTTTCAAACATTTTATTTTAAAGCAAATTTTTGTTAAATATTATTTATATCCAACTCTATAACTCGCTTATGGTTGGTCCTACAAGAAAAATGCAAATAACTATTTTGTAGGAAATTTTATCAGCTTTAATTTTGAATAAAAGATAAAAATTGATAGGAGTAACTGTTTTCGAGATATACGCAAAAAACCAAAGTGAAAACTGTAAGTTACTGAACAAAAATGTGATTTAGTTTTCAATGTTTGAGACGAAGACGAAAATGCAGCATTTACTGTCACCTCCTTTTTCTTCTAATTAAGTATTGGATCCAATAAATTAAGTGTATTTTAAATCACAAAACATTTTCTGTTAAAGCACATTTTTTTTTAATTATTAATTATGTTCAAACTTATATCTCGTTTATGGTTAGCTCTACATGAAAAATGCAAATAACTATTTTGTAGGAAATTTTATCAGCTTTAATTTTGGTGAAAAGGTAAAAATTGATAGGAGTAACTGTTTTCGAGATATAATCAAAAAACAAAAAAACTGTTACCTTAATTAAGCGCTTGCATATAAACAAATTTAGTACTACTAGTATTGTTATTATTAATGTTATTGTTATTAATGTGACAACTAAAGACAACTCTAAGACTTTATTGACTTTTATGTCTCCTCCTTTTTCCTCTACTAAAGTGTTAGACACAATTAATTTAGTTTAATTTCAGTTTTTCAAACATTTTATTTTAAAGCAAATTTTTGTTAAATATTTATATCTAACTCTATAACTCGCTTACGGTTGGTCCCACAAAAGAAATGCATTTAACTATTTTGTAGAAAATTTTATCAGCATTAACTTTGAAAGAAAGATAAAAATTGATAAGAGTAAATGTTTTCAAGATATAAGCAAAAAACCAAAGTGAAAACTTTTACAGTTACTGAACAAAAATGTAATTCAGTTTTCAATGTTTGAGACGAAGACGAAAATGCAGCATTTACAAACGACTCTAAAAACTTCAGTGACCTTTCTGTCACCTACTTTTTCTTCTACTAAAGTATTGGACCCAATAAATTAAGTGAATTTTAAATCACAAGACATTTTCCGTTAAAGCACATTTTTTTTAAATTATTAATTATTTTCAAACTTATATCTCGCTTATGGTTAGTCTGAAACTGACTCTGAAGACTTTGGTTGCTTTTATGTCTTTTTCTTTTTCCTCCACTAAAGTGTTAGACCCAATTAATTTAGTTTAATTTCGGTTTTTCAAACATTTTATTTTAAAGCAAATTTTTGCTAAAGATTATTTATATCTAACTCTATAACTCGCTTATTGTTGGTCCTACAAAAGAAATGCAATTATCTATTTTGTAGGAAATTTTATCAGCTTAAATTTTGAAAAAAAGATAAAAATTGATAGGAGCAACTGTTTTCGAGATATAAGCAAAAAACCAAAGTGAAAACTGTTACAGTTACTGAACAAAAATGTAATTCAGTTCTCAATGTTTGAGACGAAGACAAAAATGCAGGATTTAAAATCGACTCTGAAGACTTCAGTGACTTATATGTCACCTCTTTTTTCTTCTAATAAAGTATTGGACCCAATAAATTAAGTGTATTTTAAATCACAAGCCATTTTTTGTTAAAGCACTTTTTTTTTAAATATTAATTATTTTCAAACTTATATCTCGCTTATGTATAGTCCTACATGAAAAATGCAAATAACTATTTTGTAGGAAATTTTATCAGCTTTAATTTGGTAAAAAGATAAAAATTGCTAGGAGTAACTGTTTTCGAAATATAAGCAAGAAACCAAAAAACTGTTACCTTAATTAAGCGCTTGCATTAAGAAGTCTTCAGAGTCGTTTTAAAATGCTGCATTTTCGTCTTCGTCTCAAACATTGAAAACTGAATTACATTTTGTTCAGGAACAGTTACAGTTTTCTTATTGGTTTTTTGCTTATATCTCGAAAACAGTTACTCCTATCAAATTATTTTATCTTTTTTCCAAAATTAAAGCTGATAAAATTTCCAACAAAATAGTTATTTACATTTTTTTTGTAGGACCAACCATAAGCGAGTTATAGAGTTGGATATAAATAATCTTTAACAAAAATTTGCTTTAAAATAAAATGTTTGAAAAACCGAAATTAAACTAAATTAATTGGGTCGAACACATTAGTAGAGGAAAAAGGAGGCGACGTAAAAGTCACCAAAGTCTTCAGAGTCGTTTTTAATCGTCATATTAATAACAATAACATTAATAATAATAATACTAATAGTACTAAATTTTCTTATATGCAAACGCTTAATTAAGGTAACAGTTTTTTGGTTTCTTGCTTATATCTCGAAAACAGTTACTCCTATCAATTTTTATTTTTTTACTAAAATTAAAGCTGATAAAATTTCCTACAAAATAGTTATTTGCATTTTTCATGTAGGACTAACCATAAGCGAGATATAAGTTTGAAAATAATTAATATTTAAAAAAAAAGTGCTTTAACAGAAAATGTCTTGTGATTTAAAATACACTTAATTTATTGGGTCTAATACTTTATTAGAAGAAAAAGGAGGTGACATAAAAGTCACTGAAGTCTTCAGAGTCGATTTTAAATGCTGCATTTTCGTCTTTGTCTCAAACGTTGAAAACTGAATTACATTTTTGTTCAGTAACAGTTACAGTTTTCTTATTTGTTTTTTGCTTATATCTTGAAAACAGTTACTCCTATCAAATTTTATCCTTCTTCCAAAATTAAAGCTGATAAAATTTCCAACAAAATAGTTATTTACATTTTTCTTGTAGGACCAAGTATAAACGAGTTATAGAGTTGGATATAAATAATATTTAACAAAAATTTGCTTTAAAATAAAATGCTTGAAAAACCGGAATTAAACTAAATTAATTGTGTCTTCCACTTTAGTAGAGGAAAAAGGAGAAGACATAAAAGTCACTAAATGTTTCAGAGTCGTCTTTAGTCATCATATTAATAACAATAACATTAATAATAATAATACTAATAGTACTAAATTTGCTTATATGCAAACGCTTAATTAAGGTAACAGTTTTTTGGTTTCTTGCTTATATCTCGAAAACAGTTACTCCTATCAATTTTTACCTTTTTTTCGAAATTAAAGCTGATAAAATTTCCCACAAAATAGGTATTTGCATTTTTTTGTAGGACAAACCATAAGCGAGTTATAGAGTTGAATATAAATATTCTTTAACAAAAATTTGTTTTAAAATAAAATGTTTGAAAAACCGATATTACACTAAATTAATTGGGTCTAACACTTTAGTAGAGGAAAAAGGAGATGACATAAAAGTCACCAAAATCTTCAGAGTTGTTTTTAGTACTAAATTTGCTTATATGCAAGCGCTTAATTAAGGTAACAGTTTTTTGGTTTCTTGCTTATATCTCGAAAACAGTTACTCCTATCAATTTTTATCTTTTTACTAAAATTAAAGCTGATAAAATTTCCTACAAAATAGTTATTTGCATTTTTCATGTAGGACTAACCATAAGCGAAATATAAGTTTGAAAATAATTAATATTTAAAAAAAGTGCTTTAACAGAAAATGTCTTGTGATTTAAAATACACTTAATTTATTGGGTCCAATACTTTATTAGAAGAAAAAGGAGGTGACATAAAATCACTGAAGTCTTCAGAGTCGTTTTTAAATGCTGCATTTTCGTCTTCGTCTCAAACATTGAAAACTGAATTACATTTTTGTTCAGGAACAGTTTCAGTTTTCTTATTGGTTTTTTGCTTATATCTCGAAAACAGTTACTCCTATCAAATTTTATCTTTTTTCCAAAATTAAAGCTGATAAAATTTCCTACAAAATAGTTATTTACATTTTTCTTGTAGGACCAAGCATAAACGAGTTATAGAGTGGGATATAAATAATATTTAACAAAAATTAGCTTTAAAATAAAATGTTTGAAAAACTAAAATTAAACTAAATTAATTGTGTCTAACACTTTAGTTGAGGAAAAAGGAGAAGACATTAAAGTCACTAAAGGTTTCAGAGTCGTCTTTAGTCGTCATATTAATAACAATAACATTAATAATAATAATACTAATAGTACTAAATTTGCTTATATGCAAGCGCTTAATTAAGGTAACAGTTTCTTGCTTATATCTCGAAAACAGTTACTTCTATCAATTTTTATCTTTTTACTAAAATTAAAGCTGATAAAATTTCTTACAAAATAGTTATTTGCATTTTTCATGTAGGACTAACCATAAGCGAGATATAAGTTTGAAAATAATTAATATTTAAAAAAAAGTGCTTTAACAGAAAATATTTAGTGATTTAAAATATACTTAATTTATTAAGTCCAATACTTTATTAGAAGAAAAAGGAGGTGACATATAAGTCACTGAAGTCTTCAGAGTCGATTTTAAATGCTGCATTTTCGTCTTCGTCTCAAACATTGAAAACTGAATTACATTTTTGTTCAGTAACAGTTACAGTTTTCATATTGGTTTTTTGCTTATATCTCGAAAACAGTTACTCCTATCAATTTTTATCTTTCTTTTAAAATTAAAGCTGATAAAATTTCCTACAAAATAGTTATTTGCATTTTTCTTGTAGGACCAACCATAAGCGAGTTATAGAGTTGGATATAAATAATATTTAACAAAAACTTGCTTTAAAATAAAATGTTTGAAAAACTAAAATTAAACTAAATTAATTGTGTCTAACACTTTAGTAGAGGAAAAAGGAGAAGACATAAAAGTCACTAAAGGTTTCAGAGTCGTCTTTAATCGTCATATTAATAACAATAACATTAATAATAATAATACTAATAGTTTTAAATTTGCTTACATGCAAACGCTTAATTAAGGTAACAGTTTTTTGGTTTCTGGCTTATATCTCAAAAACAGTTACTTATATCAATTTTTATTTTTTTACAAACATTAAAGCTGATAAAATTTCCTACAAAATAGTTATTTGAATTTTTCATGTAAGACTAACCATAAGCGAGAAATAAGTTTAAAAATTATTAATATTTAAAAAAAAAGTGCTTTAACAGAAATGCCTTGTGATTTAAAATACACTTAATTTATTGGGTCCAATACTTTATTAGAAGAAAAAGGAGGTGACATAAAAGTCGCTGAAGTCTTCAGAGTCGATTTTAAATGCTGCATTTTCGTCTTCGTTTCAAACATTGAAAACTGAATTACATTTTTGTTCAGTAACTGTAACAGTTTTCACTTTGGTTTTTTGCTTATATCTCGAAAACAATTACTCCAATCAATTTTTATCTATCTTTCAAAATTAAAGCTGATAAAATTTCCAACAAAATAGTTATTTACATTTTTCTTGTAGGACCAAGTATAAACGAGTTATAGAGTTGGATATAAATAATATTTAACAAAAATTTGCTTTACAATAAAATGCTCGAAAAACGGGAATTAAACTAAATTAATTGTGTCTAACACTTTAGTAGAGGAAAAAGGAGAAGACATAAAAGTCACTAAATGTTTGAGAGTCGTCTTTAGTCGTCATATTAATAACAATAACATTAATAATAATAATACTAATAGTACTAAATTTGCTTGTATGCCAACGCTTAATTAAGGTGACAGTTTTTTGGTTTCTTGCTTATATCTCGAAAACAGTTACTCCTATCAATTTTTATCTTTTTACTAAAATTAATGCTGATAAAATTTCCTACAAAATAGTTTTTTGCATTTTTCATGTAAGACTAACCATAAGCGAGATATAAGTTTGAAAATAATCAATATTTAAAAAAAAAAGTGCTTTAACAAAAAATGTCTTGTGATTTAAAATACACTTAATTTATTGAGTCCAATACTTTATTAGAAGAAGAAGGAGGTGACTTAAAAGTCACTGAAGTCTTCAGAGTCGTTTTTAAATGCTGCATTTTTGTCTACGTCTCAAACATTGAAAACTGAATTACATTTTTGTTCAGTAACAGTTTCAGTTTTCTTATTGGTTTTTTGCTTATATCTCGAAAACAGTTACTCCTATCAATTTTTATCTTTTTTTCAAAATTCAAGCTGATAAAATTTCCTACAAAATAGTTATTTGCATTTTTCTTGTAGGACCAACCATAAGCGAGTTATAGAGTTGGATATAAATAATCTTTAACAAAAATTTGCTTTAAAATAAAATGTTTGAAAAACCGAAATTAAACTAAATTAATTAAGACTAACACTTTAGTAGAGGAAAAAGAAAAGACATAAAAGTCACCAAAGTCTTGAGAGTCGTTTTTAGTCGTCATATTAATAACAATAACATTAATAATAATAATACTAATATTACTAAATTTGCTTATATGCAAACGCTTAATTAAGGTAACAGTTTCTTGCTTATATCTCGAAAACAATTCCTTCTATCAATTTTTATTTTTTTACTAAAATTAAAGCTGATAAAATTTCCTACAAAATAGTTATTTGCATTTTTCATGTAGGGCTAACCATAAGCGAGATATAAGTTTGAAAATAATTAATATTTAAAAAAAAAGTGCTTTAACAGAAAATGTCTTGTAATTTAAAATACACTTAATTTATTGGGTCCAATACTTTATTAGAAGAAAAAGGAGGTGACATAAAAGTCACTGAAGTCTTCAGAGCCGTTTTTAAATGATGCATTTTCGTCTTCGTCTCAAACATTGAAAACTGAATTACATTTTTGTTCAGTAACTGTAACAGTTTTCACTTTGGTTTTTTGCTTATATCTCGAAAACAATTACTCCTATCAATTTTTATCTTTTTTTCAAAATTAAAGCTGATAAAATTTCCTACAATATAGTTTTGCATTTTTCATGTAGGACTAACCATAAGCGAGATATAAGTTTGAAAATAATCAATATTTAAAAAAAAGTGCTTTAACAAAAAATGTCTTGTGATTTAAAATACACTTAATTTATTGGGTCCAATACTTTATTAGAAGAAAAAGGAGGTGACTTAAAAGTCACTGAAGTCTTCAGAGTCGTTTTTAAATGCTGCATTTTCGTCTACGTCTCAAACATTGAAAACTGAATTACATTTTTGTTCAGTAACAGTTACAGTTTTCTTATTGGTTTTTTGCTTATATCTCGAAAACAGTTACTCCTATCAATTTTTATCTTTTTTTAAAAATTCAAGCTGATAAAATTTCCTACAAAATAGTTATTTGCATTTTTCTTGTAGGACCAACCATAAGCGAGTTATAGAGTTAGATATAAATAATCTTTAACAAAAATTTGCTTTAAAATAAAATGTTTGAAAAACCGAAATTAAACTAAATTAATTAAGACTAACACTTTAGTAGAAGAAAAAGGAGAAGACATAAAAGTCACCAAAGTCTCCAAAGTCGTTTTTAGTCGTCATATTAATAACAATTACATTAATAATAATAATACTAATATTACTAAATTTGCTTATATGCAAGCGCTTAATTAAGGTAACAGTTTCTTGCTTATATCTCGAAAACAGTTACTTCTATCAATTTTTATTTTTTTACTAAAATTAAAACTGATAAAAATTCCTACAAAATAGTTATTTGCATTTTTCTTGTAGGACCAAGTATAAGCGAGTTATAAAGATGGATATAAATAATATTTAACAAAAATTTGCTTTAAAATAAAATGTTTGAAAAACCTAAATTAAACTAAATTAATTGAGTCTAACACTTTAGTATAGGAAAAGGGAGAAAACATAAAAGTCACCAAAGTCTTCAGAGTCGTTTTTGGTCGTCATATTAATAACAATAACATTAATAATAATAAAACTAATAGTACTAAATTTGCTTATATGCAAGCGCTTTATTAAGGTAACAGTTTTTTGGTTTCTTGCTTATATCTCGAAAACAGTTACTCCTATCAATTTTTATCTTTTTACTAAAATTAAAGCTGATAAAATTTCCTACAAAATAGTTATTTGCATTTTTCTTGTAGGACCAAGTATAAGCGAGTTATAAAGATGGATATAAATAATATTTAACAAAAATTTGCTTTAAAATAAAATGTTTGAAATACTGAAATTAAACTAAATTAATTGTGTCTAACACTTTAGTAGAGGAAAAAGGAGGACACATAAAAGTCACTAAAGGTTTCAGAGACGTCTTTAATCGTCATACTAATAACAATAACATTAATAATATTAATACTAATAGTACTAAATTTGCTTGTATGCCAACGCTTAATTAAGGTGACAGTTTTTTGGTTTCTTGCTTATATCTCGAAAACAGTTACTCCTATCAATTTTTATCTTTTTACTAAAATTAAAGCTGATAAAATTTCCTACAAAATAGTTATTTGCATTTTTCATGTAAGACTAACCATAAGCGAGATATAAGTTTGAAAATAATCAATATTTAAAAAAAAAGTGCTTTAACAAAAAATGTCTTGTGATTTAAAATACACTTAATTTATTGGGTCCAATACTTTATTAGAAGAAAATGGAGGTGACTTAAAAGTCACTGAAGTCTTCAGAGTCGTTTTTAAATGCTGCATTTTCGTCTACGTCTCAAACATTGAAAAATGAATTACATTTTTGTTCAGTAACAGTTACAGTTTTCTTATTGGTTTTTTGCTTATATCTCGAAAACAGTTACTCCTATCAATTTTTATCTTTTTTTCAAAATTCAAGCTGATAAAATTTCCTACAAAATAGTTATTTGCATTTTTCTTGTAGGACCAACCATAAGCGAGTTATAGAGTTGGATATAAATAATCTTTAACAAAAATTTGCTTTAAAATAAAATGTTTGAAAAACCGAAATTAAACTAAATTAATTAAGACTAACACTTTAGTAGAGGAAAAAGAAAAGACATAAAAGTCACCAAAGTCTTGAGAGTCGTTTTTAGTCGTCATATTAATAACAATAACATTAATAATAATAATACTAATATTACTAAATTTGCTTATATGCAAGCGCTTAATTAAGGTAACAGTTTTTTGGTTTCTTGCTTATATCTCGAAAACAGTTACTTCTATCAATTTTTATCTTTTAACTAAAATTAAAGCTGATAAAATTTCCTACAAAATAGTTATTTGCATTTTTCATGTAGGACTAACCATAAGCGAGATATAAGTTTGAAAATAATTAATATTTAAAAAAAAAGTGCTTTAACAGGAAATGTCTTGTGATTTAAAATACACTTAATTTTATGGGTCCAATAGTTTATTAGAAGAAAAAGGAGGTGACATAAAAGTCACTGAAGTCTTCAGAGTCGTTTTTAAATGATGCATTTTCGTCTTCGTCTCAAACATTGAAAACTGAATTACATTTTTGTTCAGTAACTGTAACAGTTTTCACTTTGGTTTTTTGCTTATATCTCGAAAACAATTACTCCTATCAATTTTTATCTTTCTTTCAAAATTAAAGCTGATAAAATTTCCTACAAAATAGTTATTTGCATTTTTTTGTAGAACCAACCATAAGCGAGTTATAGAGTTGGATATAAATAATCTTTAACAAAAATTTGGTTTAAAATAAAATGTTTGAAAAACCTAAATTAAACTAAATTAATTGAGTCTAACACTTTAGTATAGGAAAAAGGAGAAGACATAAAAGTCACCAAAGCCTTCAGAGTCGTTTTTGGTCGTCATATTAATAACAATAACATTAATAATAATAATACAAATAGTACTAAATTTGCTTATATGCAAACGCTTAATTAAGGTAACAGTTTTTTGGTTTCTTGCTTATATCTCGAAAACAGTTACTTCTATCAATTTTTATCTTTTAACTAAAATTAAAGCTGATAAAATTTCCTACAAAATAGTTATTTGCATTTTTCATGTAGGACTAACCATAAGCGAGATATAAGTTTGAAAATAATTAATATTTAAAAAAAAAGTGCTTTAACAGGAAATGTCTTGTGATTTAAAATACACTTAATTTTATGGGTCCAATAGTTTATTAGAAGAAAAAGGAGGTGACATAAAAGTCACTGACGTCTTCAGAGTCGTTTTTAAATGATGCATTTTCGTCTTCGTCTCAAACATTGAAAACTGAATTACATTTTTGTTCAGTAACTGTAACAGTTTTCACTTTGGTTTTTTGCTTATATCTCGAAAACAATTACTCCTATCAATTTTTATCTTTCTTTCAAAATTAAAGCTGATAAAATTTCCTACAAAATAGTTATTTGCATTTTTTTGTAGGACCAACCATAAGCGAGTTATAGAGTTGGATATAAATAATCTTTAACAAAAATTTGCTTTAAAATAAAATGTTTGAAAAACCGATATTAAACTAAATTAATTGGGTCTAACACTTTAGTAGAGAAAAAAGGAGAAGACATAAAAGTCACCAAAGTCTTCAGAGTTGTTTTTAGTACTAAATTTGCTTATATGCAAGCGCTTAATTAAGGTAACAGTTTTTTGGTTTCTTGCTTATATCTTGAAAACAGTTACTCCTATCAATTTTTATCATTTTACTAAAATTAAAGCTGATAAAATTTCCTACAAAATAGTAATTTGCATTTTTTATGTAGGACTAACCATAAGCGAGATATAAGTTTGAAAATAATGAATATTTAAAAAAAAAGTGCTTTAACAGAAAATGTCTTGTGATTTAAAATACACTTAATTTATTGGGTCCAATACTTTATTAGATGAAAAAAGAGGTGACATAAAAGTCACTGAAGTCTTCAGAGTCGATTTTAAATGCTGCATTTCCGTCTTCGTCTCAAACATTGAAAACTAAATTACATTTTTGTTCAGTAGCAGTTACAGTTTTCTTATTGGTTTTTTGCTTATATCTCAAAAACTGTTACTCCTATCAATTTTTATCTTTTTTTCAAAATTAAAGCTGATAAAATTTCCTACAAAATCGTTATTTGCATTTTTCTTCTAGGACCAACCATAAGCGAGTTATAGAGTTGGATTTAAATAATATTTAACAAAAATTTGCTTTAAAATAAAATATTTGAAAAACTGAAATTAAACTAAATTAATTGTGCCCAACACTTTAGTAGAGAAAAAAGGAAAAGACATAAAAGTCACCAAAGTCTTCAGAGTCAGTTTCAGACTAACCATAAGCGAGATATAAGTTTGAAAATAATTAATAATTAAAAAAAAATGTGCTTTAACAAAAAATGTCTTGTGATTTAAAATACACTTAATTTATTGGGTCCAGTACTTTATTAGAAGAAAAACGAGGTGACATAAAAGTCACTGAAGTCTTCAGAGTCGATTTTAAATGCTGCATTTTCGTCTTCGTCTCAAACATTGAAAACTGAATTACATTTTGGTTCTGAAACAGTAACAGTTTTCACTTTGGTTTTTTGCTTATATCTCGAAAACAATTACTCCTATCAGTTTTTATCTTTCTTTCAAAATTAAAGCTGATAAAATTTCCTACAAAATAGTTATTTGCATTTTTCTTGTAGGACCAACCATAAGCGAGTTATAGAGTTGGATATAAATAATATTTAACAAAAACTTGCTTTAAAATAAAATGTTTGAAAAACTGAAATTAAACTAAATTAATTGTGTCTAACACATTAGTAGAGGAAAAAGAAAAAGACATAAAAGTCACCAAAGTCTTCAAAATCGTTTTTAGTCGTCATATTAACAACAATAACATTAATAATAATAAAACTAATAGTACTAAATTTGCTTACATGCAAACGCTTCATTCAGGTAACAGTTTTTTGGTTTCTTGCTTATAGCTCGAAAACAGTTACTCCTATAAATTTGACTAATCATAAGCGAAATATAAGTTTGAAAATAATTAATATTTAAAAAAAAGTGCTTTAACAGAAAATGTCTTGTGATTTAAAATACACTTAATTTTTTGGGTCCAATACTTTATTAGAAGAAAAACTAGGTGACATAAAAGTCACTGAAGTCTTCCGAGTCGTTTTTAAATGCTGCATTTTCGTCTTCGTCTCAAACATTGAAAACTGAATTACATTTTTGTTCAGTAACTGTAACAGTTTTCACTTTGGTTTTTTGCTTATATCTCGAAAACAGTTACTCCTATCAATTTTTATCTTTCTTTCAAAATTAAAGCTGATAAAATTTCCTACAAAATCGTTATTTGCATTTTTCTTGTAGGACCAACCATAAGCGAGTTATAGAGTTGGATTTAAATAATATTTAACAAAAATTTGCTTTAAAATAAAATATTTGAAAAACTGAAATTAAACTAAATTAATTGTGTCCAACACTTTAGTAGAGAAAAAAGGAAAAGACATAAAAGTCACCATAGTCTTCAGAGTCAGTTTCAGACTAACCATAAGCGAGATATAAGTTTGAAAATAATTAATAATTAAAAAAAAATGTGCTTTAACAAAAAATGTCTTGTGATTTAAAATACACTTAATTTATTGTGTCCAGTACTTTATTAGAAGAAAAACGAGGTGACATAAAAGTCACTGAAGTCTTCAGAGTCGATTTTAAATGCTGCATTTTCGTCTTCGTCTCAAACATTGAAAACTGAATTACATTTTGGTTCTGAAACGGTAACAGTTTTCACTTTGGTTTTTTGCTTATATCTCGAAAACAATTACTCCTATCAGTTTTTATCTTTCTTTCAAAATTAAAGCTGATAAAATTTCCTACAAAATAGTTATTTGCATTTTTCTTGTAGGACCAACCATAAGCGAGTTATAGAGTTGGATATAAATAATATTTAACAAAAACTTGCTTTAAAATAAAATGTTTGAAAAACTGAAATTAAACTAAATTAATTGTGTCTAACACTTTAGTAGAGGAAAAAGAAAAAGACATAAAAGTCACCAAAGTCTTCAGAATCGTTTTTAGTCGTCATATTAACAACAATAACATTAATAATAATAAAACTAATAGTACTAAATTTGCTTACATGCAAACGCTTCATTCAGGTAACAGTTTTTTGGTTTCTTGCTTATAGCTCGAAAACAGTTACTCCTATAAATTTGACTAATCATAAGCGAAATATAAGTTTGAAAATAATTAATATTTAAAAAAAAGTGCTTTAACAGAAAATGTCTTGTGATTTAAAATACACTTAATTTTTTGGGTCCAATACTTTATTAGAAGAAAAACTAGGTGACATAAAAGTCACTGAAGTCTTCCGAGTCGTTTTTAAATGCTGCATTTTCGTCTTCGTCTCAAACATTGAAAACTGAATTACATTTTTGTTCAGTAACTGTAACAGTTTTCACTTTGGTTTTTTGCTTATATCTCGAAAACAGTTACTCCTATCAATTTTTATCTTTCTTTCAAAATTAAAGCTGATAAAATTTCCTACAAAATCGTTATTTGCATTTTTCTTGTAGGACCAACCATAAGCGAGTTATAGAGTTGGATTTAAATAATATTTAACAAAAATTTGCTTTAAAATAAAATATTTGAAAAACTGAAATTAAACTAAATTAATTGTGTCCAACACTTTAGTAGAGAAAAAAGGAAAAGACATAAAAGTCACCATAGTCTTCAGAGTCAGTTTCAGACTAACCATAAGCGAGATATAAGTTTGAAAATAATTAATAATTAAAAAAAAATGTGCTTTAACAAAAAATGTCTTGTGATTTAAAATACACTTAATTTATTGTGTCCAGTACTTTATTAGAAGAAAAACGAGGTGACATAAAAGTCACTGAAGTCTTCAGAGTCGATTTTAAATGCTGCATTTTCGTCTTCGTCTCAAACATTGAAAACTGAATTACATTTTGGTTCTGAAACGGTAACAGTTTTCACTTTGGTTTTTTGCTTATATCTCGAAAACAATTACTCCTATCAGTTTTTATCTTTCTTTCAAAATTAAAGCTGATAAAATTTCCTACAAAATAGTTATTTGCATTTTTCTTGTAGGACCAACCATAAGCGAGTTATAGAGTTGGATATAAATAATATTTAACAAAAACTTGCTTTAAAATAAAATGTTTGAAAAACTGAAATTAAACTAAATTAATTGTGTCTAACACTTTAGTAGAGGAAAAAGAAAAAGACATAAAAGTCACCAAAGTCTTCAGAATCGTTTTTAGTCGTCATATTAACAACAATAACATTAATAATAATAAAACTAATAGTACTAAATTTGCTTACATGCAAACGCTTCATTCAGGTAACAGTTTTTTGGTTTCTTGCTTATAGCTCGAAAACAGTTACTCCTATAAATTTGACTAATCATAAGCGAAATATAAGTTTGAAAATAATTAATATTTAAAAAAAAGTGCTTTAACAGAAAATGTCTAGGTGACATAAAAGTCACTAAAGTCTTCCGAGTCGTTTTTAAATGCTGCATTTTCGTCTTCGTCTCAAACATTGAAAACTGAATTACATTTTTGTTCAGTAACTGTAACAGTTTTCACTTTGGTTTTTTGCTTATATCTCGAAAACAGTTACTCCTATCAATTTTTATCTTTCTTTCAAAATTTAAGCTGATAAAATTTCCTACAAAATAGTTAATTGCATTTCTTTTGTAGGACCAACAATAAGCGTGCTATAGAGTTAGATATAAATAATCTTTAACAAAAATTTGCTTTAAAATAAAATGTTTGAAAAACCGAAATTAAACTAAATTAATTGGGTCTAACACTTTAGTGGAGAAAAAAGGAAAAGATATAAAAGTCACCAAAGTCTTCAGAGTCAGTTTTAGACTAACCATAAGCGAGATATAAGTTTGAAAATAATTAATAATTAAAAAAAAAATGTGCTTTAACAGAAAATGTCTTGTAATTTAAAATACACTTAATTTATTGGGTCCAATACTTTATTAGAAGAAAAAGGAGGTGACAGAAAGGTCACTGAAGTTTTTAGAGTCGTTTGTAAATGCTGCATTTTCGTCTTCGTCTCAAACATTGAAAACTGAATTACATTTTTGTTCAGTAACAGTTATAGTTTTCTTATTGGTTTTTTGCTTATATCTCGAAAACACTAAAATAGTTATTTACATTTTTCTTGTAGAAACAAGCATAAGCAAGTTATAGAGTTGGATATAAATATTATTTAACAAAAATTTGCTTTAAAAAAAATGTTTGAAAAACCGAAATTAAACTAAATTAATTGTGTCTAACACTTTAGTAGAGGAAAAAGGAGAAGACATAAAAGTAACTAAAGGTTTCAGAGTCGTCTTTAGTCGTCATATTAATAACAATAACATTAATAATAATAATACTAATAGTACTAAATTTGCTTATATGCAAACGCTTAATTAAGGTAACAGTTTTTTGGTTTCTTGCTTATATCTCGAAAACAATTACTCCTATCAATTTTTATCTTTCTTTCAAAATTAAAGCTGATAAAATTTCCTACAAAATAGTTATTTGCATTTCTTTTGTAAAACCAACCATAAGCGACTTATAGAGTTGGATATATATAATCTTTAACAAAAATTTGCTTTAAAATAAAATATATAAAACACCGAAATTAAACTAAATTAATTGTGTCTAACACTTTAGTAGAGAAAAAAGGAGGAGATATAAAAGTCACTAAAGTCTTCAGAATCGCCTTTAGTCGTCATATTAATAACAATAACATTGATAATAATAATACTAATAGTACTAAATTTGCTTATATGCAAACGCTTAATTAAGGTAACAGTTTTTTGGATTCTTGCTTATATCTCGAAAGCAGTTACTCCTATCAATTTTTATTTTTTTACTAAAATTAAGGCTGATAAAATTTCCTACAAAATAGTTATTTGCATTTTTCATGTAGGACTAACCATAAGCGAGATATAAGTTTGAAAATAATTACAATTTAAAAAAAAGTGCTTCAACAGAAAATGTCTTGTGATTTAAAATACACTTAATTTATTGGGTCCAATAATCTATTTGAAGAAAAAAGAGGTGACAGAAAGGTCACTGAAGCCTTTAGAGTCGTTTGTAAATGCTGCATTTTCGTCTTCGTCTCAAACATTGAAAACTGAATTACATTTAAGACTTTAGTGACTTTTATGTCTCCTCCTTTTTCCTCTACTAAAGTGTTAGACACAATTAATTTAGTTTAATTTTAGTTTTTCAAACATTTTATTTTAAAGCAAATTTTAGTTAAATATTAAAAACTATAAAATGGCTTAGATTGCTTAAAAACACAGATCACACATGATCTTTTGCATAAAAATGAGAAAAGGCTCATATAATATAAAATAAGCTTTATTTTTGCTTAGAAAACTAAGCTTACTTTTATTACTACCATTATTATTATTTTAATATTATTATTATTATTACTATTATTATTATTATTATTATTACTATTATTGTTATTATTGTTATTATTATTATTAATATTATTATTATTAAAAACCGATTATAACTTTTGTATAGTAAATGTTTTTATACCAGTTTTAAAATGAGTTATTAATTTTAGACAATTTCTTTTCTAAAAACACAGATCACAGATGATCTCTTGAATAGAAATGAGAAAACGCTCATATAACACAAAATAAGCTTTATTTTTGCTTAGAAAACTAAGCTTACTTTTATTACTACTATTATTATTATTATTTTTATTATTATTATTATTATTATTACTATTATTTTTATTATTATTATTACTATTATTATTATTATTATTATTATTATTATTATTATTATTATTATTATTAATATTATTATTATTAAAAACCGATTATAACTTTTGTATAGTAAATGTTTTTATACCAGTTTTAAAATGAGTTATTAATTTTATTCAATTTCTTACTTAAAATCACATCACAGATGATCTCTTGCATAGAAATGAGAAAACGCTCATATAACACACAAAATAAGCTTCATTTTTGCTTGGAAAACTAAGCTTACCTTTATTACTATTAATATTATTATTATTATTATTATTATTATTAATATTATTATTATTATTACTATTATTATTATTATTATTATTATTATTATTATTATTATTATTATTATTATTATTATTATTATTATTATTATTATTATTAACTTTTGCATAGTAAATGTTTTTTTATACCAGTTTTAAAATGAGTTATTAATTTTAGACAATTTCTTGCCTAAAAACACATCACAGATGATTTCTTGCATAGAAATGAGAAAACGCTCATATAACACACAAAATAAGCTTCATTTTTGCTTAGAAAACTAAGCTTACTTTTATTACTATTATTATTTTTATTATTATTATTATTAATATTATTATTATTATTACTATTATTATTATTATTATTATTATTATTATTATTATTATTATTATTAACTTTTGCATAGTAAATGTTTTTATACCAGTTTTAAAATGAGTTATTAATTTTAGACAATTTCTTGCCTAAAAACACATCACAGATGATTTCTTGCATAGAAATGAGAAAACGCTCATATAACACACAAAATAAGCTTCATTTTTGCTTAGAAAACTAAGCTTACTTTTATTACTATTATTATTTTTATTATTATTATTATTATTATTATTATTATTATTATTATTACTATTATTATTATTATTATTATTATTTTTATTATTATTATTATTATTATTATCATTGTTATTAGTATTATTATTATTAAAAACTTATATTAAACAGACAGAAAACGTCGTATTCTGACACAAAAAAACGAATTACGTTATAGACTTGACGAGAACGGCGTATCTCGGACTCTTATAGGACTCTTATAGGGTCAAAAAGTATCAGTTTGGATTAAAACAAATTATTTTTGTTGACTCTCAGTCTGAATTGTTCATCAGTTCAAACAAAAACGGCTTATTTTAGCCGATCTTTTGCATTGAACAAGAAAACTTATATCGAACAGACTAAAAACGTATTAATCTGGCATAAAAGAGCAATTTATGTATCACTTTGGATAAAGGCAGCTAATCCTATTCGTTTCATTGCTTAAAATAGACAAAATCGTTAATAAATCTAACAAAAACGCTGTATTCTAGCACAAAATACTAATTACATTATAGTTTCGACGAGAATAGCTTATTTGGAATGATTCTATGCTTCCAAACGAGTAAATTTTTATTAAACAGATGCCAAACATCATGTTTTGTTCTATAAAGACATTTTATATTGCAGTTTGTATTAAAACAAAATATTTTCGTTGATCCTTTGTTAGAAGCAGCAAACCTAACATTTAAGAATCTGAAAACTTTGTATTCGGACACAAACCACCGAATTTTGTATCAGTTTAGACAAAAACGGTTGATTTTCGACAATATTTTGCTTTGAACAAGAAAACTTATATCAAACTGACTAAAAACGTCTTATTTTAGCACAAAACAAAAGATTTGCTTTATAATCTTAACGAGAGCTGTTAATTTCAAACGGTTCTATGCTTTGAAACGAGTAAACTTTCACTGAACAGAGGAAAAACATTTTATTTCGCCTTTTAAAAACGATTCATGCCACAGTTTGGATAAAAACCAATTATTTTCGTTAATTCATTGTTACAAACAAGCAACCTTACATCAAAGTAACTGAAAACCCCTTATTCAGGCACAGAAATTCGAATTACGTTTCAGTCTGAACAAAAACTGCTTACTTTAGACGATCCTTTGTTTTGATTACAAAAAATTACATTAAAAAGATTAAAAACGTCTTATTCTGACTGAAAACTGCAAATTATATATTACTCTAGATAAAAGCAATTTATCCTGATTACTCCTTTACTTAGAATAGAGGAAACTTGTATAAAACTTAATGAAAACTTTAAATTTCGTCTCAAAGAAATAAATTACGTTATAGTTTTGACCAGCACTGTTTATTTTAAACGATTTTATGATTCGAAACTAATGAACTTTTATGGGGCAGATGCAAAACCACATATTACCATATAAATTATGTATCAGCATTAACAAAAGCGGATTACTCTGTTTGATTCTATGCTTAGAGTAGAGTAAACTACTATAAAACGTAATGAAAACTCTATATTCAAGCTCAAAAGAACAAATTACGTTATAGTTTTGACAAAAAAAAATTATTTCGGACGATTACATACTTCGAAGTAAGCAAACTTTAATTGAACAAGTGCAAAAGCTAATACTTTGCTTTAAAATAACGAATTATGTGGTAATATGGTATTTTGCATCTGTCCTATAAAAGTTTACTCGTTTCGCTCCATTGAATCATTCGAAATAAATTATTTTGACACAACAACGAAAATAATTTGTTTTTGTTTAAACTGTAACATGTCGTTTTTATAAAACGAACTAAGACGTTTGGCATCTGTTTAGTGAAAGTTTTCTCGTTTGGGGGCATAAAATCGTTTGAAATTAACAGTTCTGGTCAAAACTATAACGTAAATTATTTCTTTGAGACGAAATTTAAAGTTTGCATTAAGTTTTATACAAGTTTGCTCTATTCTAAGCAAAGGAGTAATCAGGATAAACTGCTTTTATTCAAAGTAATACATAATTTGCAGTTTTGAGCCAGAATAAGGCGTTTTTAATCTTTTTAATGTAAGTTTTTGTATTCAAAACAAAGGATCGTCTAAAGTAAGCAGTTTTTGTCCAGACTGAAACGTAATTCGAATTTCTGTGCCTGAATAAGGGGTTTTCAGTTACTTTGATGTAAGGTTTCTTGTTTGTAACAATGAATTAACGAAAATAATTGGTTTTTATCCTAACTGTGGCATGAATCGTTTTTAAAAGGCGAAATAAGATGTTTTTTCTCTGTTCAGTGAAAGTTTACTCGTTTCAAAGCATAGAACCGTTTGAAATTAACAGCTCTCGTTAAGACTATAACGCAAATCTTTTGTT